>NC_068993.1:1705165-1708255 GCF_001194135.2 Octopus bimaculoides
ATCATCATCATCATCATCAACAACATCATCACCCCCCATCACCACCAATACCATCACTGTCATCATCATCATCATCATCATCATCGTCGTCGTCGTCGTCATCATCATCATCATCATTATCAACATTTTGGTACCCATTTTACAACGAGTCTGATAGACTTGCCATGCAGGACATTATCCCACTTTAATACATGTTTCAAACGATCTGACAGCCAGAAGAATGCGAGAAATACCTTCGTTGCCGACCGACCAAATGTATTTCAACACTCATAACCAACCTGCTACACCATCGCTAGAACTAATCCTGTTATTTCGATAACGTGGTATCTAACTCTTTCCTCAGGTTCCACACTTACTGTTAAGTTCCAGTCCTTTCCTGGAACATCGAATTTCTGGAACTCACTTTTTGCTGAGGTCCTTTCCAAAGGCGATGACCAGCAAAGGTTCAATAGGCTATGGGCACTGCCCCTTCCTTCAGACCCAACAAAAAGTACCCACCCTCCCTTAGACACAAGTAATATGTAGATTCGTATCTTACACAAGAATAATGTGTAAATTCTTCTCTTGAGCACATATAGTGTCTAGAATTCTCTTCTCTTTAGACATATATTGTATGTGGATTGTCAGAGATAAGGAGACTACGGTGAAGCATTGCGATATTGTAATCAAAGACATTCTATAAGCAGGTCTTGTACGCTTATTGATGTGGATTGTCCAGCAGAAAATAACATTTCGGTAAAACTACTTGAAAAACTCTGCAAATATAAAGACATGGAAATAGAAATATAGAAGACATGGAATATGGAGACAAGAGAAGTTCCTGTAAATATATGAGTGTTGGGGGCAGTGAAGTGTGATTCCAAACTGAAAATCGAAGATCTGCCTGGTAAACCTTCCATCTGCGTAATTCAGAAGATAACGCTTCCAGGAAGTAACGATAGCTTGGGAAAAATATTAGGAATAAAGCAAAAAAACAAAAACAAAAAAGGAAAGAGAAAGAAAAGAAAAAAGGAAAGAGAAAAAAGTGTTTACCTTCGAGTAACAGAATAACGGCGTCGATAAAGAAGCAAAGGCAACCAACGGAATATTTTTGTCAAATCATTTTCTATTTCAGTTGAAGATTTATGGTTTCTAGTCTTGAAATTTTCCGTATTGAAATTCTTCGCCTCGAACTCATTGTTTTTAATGTATTTAATTCTACATAAAACGAAATTGGCTGCCTGGCTCTAAACTAAACTATCCTTCTTATCTAGTTCAACCGTTCCATCCGTGAAAAGATGATGATGATGGTGATGATGATGATGATGATGGTGACAATAATAATATTAATAATAATAATAATAATAATAATAATAATAATAATAATAATGATACATAACAGATTTATAGAAATCGCTTCAAAACACGAACATTGCAAATATATTGTTTTCTGCCCTCAAAGAAGCCAAAACAAGCACGAGATGGCGGCTGAAGCTGTGTGGAGGGAGAGGAGAAGTAACAATAGAAATTTATGAAAAAAAAAAAGCCGCTAAAAACCTAAACTAAAAATGGGACTGCAGCATGTTATGATAAAATGAGGGCAAGAAAAACACCTCTGTGATCAATATCCAGGAAAACCTGGAGAGTGTAGAAATAAACAAATATAACACGTAACTCTAGGTAAGAATGGTTCAAAGCTGAAAGTGAAAGATCCTTGAAAAAAGTCTGAGAAAATGAGAAAGCGACTATACTCTAGGTCATGTTTATGCAGACAGATAAGAAGTTAAGGCTAATTTACCGGAAATTGTGGTCAAAGATCTATAGGAAATGAAAGACTTCCTAAATGAAGTTTCAAGTAAAGATACTAACATAATCAGCTCACGTTGAACAACGTTTAATGCATTGAAGGAGAGCAACCATGTATCTACCGGTTACCCATCCATTTATTGACCCACCAACACACCCATACATATAGCACCCAGTCACTCAGCTACCCGGCTACCCAGCCACCCAGCCGACCAGACAGTGCTTTTTTCTCTTCAAAAAGTGCTAAAGTTTCAACTGAAGAGTTTCAGTCGTTGAATGGTTTCTGAACGCACAGTATTGTTGTTGTTTTTGGTTTTGTCGATGTTGATGATAGTAGTGATGATGATGATGATGGTGGTGATGATGATGATTATGATGATGATGATGATGATGATGATGATGATAAAATGTCCATGATATATTTTACATAAAAGTAACACAACAATATAATACACATCACACACACACACACACACACACACACACACCACTTAGACCTTTTATTAAAGTAGTCAATTAATTCCCTGCAAGAAAATAATTAGTCTACTTTCTCATTTTACTTTCTCTCCCCACCCCTTTCTGCCTCCTTTTCTTCTCTCCCTCTCTTTATATTTCCTTCCCTCTACATCTCTCTCTCTCCACCTCTCTCTTTTCTACCCTCTCATAACTTCACAACCTACTTGAAAATAATTGAAAACTGTACGCCATTCATTAAAGCTGACCAAGTGATAATAGTGCACGGGAGGAGAAAGAGGACACACGCACACACACACACACACACACACACACACACACACACACACACACACACACACACACACACACACATATATATATATACACACACAAATATGATATTTACAGATATGCATATGTAAATATAAATCCACACAAGCACACACACACACGCACACGCATGTATACACACACATTTTTATAGATAAAATATATATTTGCACTAGGATATACGCGTATATGTATGTGTGCGTATATATGTATATATTTATATATGTATGTACGTACGTATGTATGTATGTATGTATGTATGTAATCCCAGTCACACATATACACACTTACACATATCTCTACTGATATATACGCACATGCAAGTACATACCTTCAAACTAATTAAAAGAAAACTCACTCAAACACCAGATATGGTTAGTTGATATATAAAAACAGAAAACTTTTCTTATAGCTGTAATTTCATTTGAACGAAGTGGTTTGTAAAATCAATTTTAATTGTTAATTTTGAAATTATTTATAGCTGTTCACACACACGCACGCACACACACACACACACAC
>NC_068993.1:1709779-1710609 GCF_001194135.2 Octopus bimaculoides
TATATATATATATATATATGTATATGCACCACACATATGTATGCATTAATTTAGATTCCGGTCTTATAGGTCGTCGGCTGTTCTCCAAGTGTTGTTACAGTATCTTCAGAGGCCAACATGAATTAGACCTCTCATAATACTGAGGTAACTCAGTGAAGCAATCAATCAGATTTCAAGTCGGAGTATCATTTGAATGAAATATATATTCTACATTTTAAAAAGTGTTAAATTCTGTATTATAGACTAGTCTCCTGGATTATTTGATCTAAACTATCCCTATTGGGAAGAAAGGAAGTTATTTTCAGACCAGAGACCTGACTCAAATTCTTGTAGCTATCATGAGAAACCGAGGCTGGAAAGGTGTTAAATCTGAACATAACTCAAGGGTATCGTTCGAGCGGAGTTTGTTAAAAGAACCCGAGGTCCAAGGCATGTGTCAAATCTGGAAATAGATAAAGGTACAACCCTGGTGGAAGCTGCTAAAGGTACCCAAGGGTCAAGTGGTGTCGTTATTAAGGCTAACAGATCAAGGGAACAACCTTAGCAAAAGGTACTCGACGGCGATCAGGTTGTGTTTTATACAACAACTGCAATATAAAATATACCAAACTATTTAACATCCACCCTTAGGAGTCAGCCACATTTAAGTGGCAAATATACTTCTATTTATAAAGTGTTCCATGTATAAGCTGTGAGTGTTTTTTATAGATTTCTATGTTCTTCACTGTCTATTAAGTTTGGCAACAGACCAACTTACCTCTACGGCATATTAGGGCGTTCTGAGAGAGAGGGAGAGAGAGAGAGAGAGAGAGAGAGAGAGAGAGAGAGAG
>NC_068993.1:1711288-1714273 GCF_001194135.2 Octopus bimaculoides
TAATAATAATAATAATAATAATAATAATAATAATAATAATAATAATAATAATAATAATAATAATAATAATAATAATAATAATGGAGAAAAAGAGAGCGAGAAGGAGAAAGAGAGAGAGTGACAGAGAGGGAGAGAGTGACAGAGAGAGAGAGAGAGTGACAGAGAGGGAGAGAGAGACATGGAGAGCCATGTTACTTGTTAAATTATTTCTGTTCAAACTGACGACGTCCAGAAACTGAGTCAGCAGTGAAAATTGTTGAAAGATCCAGAAACAGGGATAATGTGTGAGTGTGAGTGTGTGTGCGTGTGTGTGAGTATGCGCGTATGTGTGTATGTATGTGTATATGTGTTAGTATGAGAGAAAGAGAGAAAGTGTGAGAGAGAGAGAGAGAGAGAAAGAGAGAGAGAGAGAGATAGAGAGCGGGAAAGAGAGAGAGAAGTAATACGAATCAGGGAATTATAAATCAAAAATGAAAGAAAAGGCAAGAAGAGATGGGAAAAGAGAGTTGAGTGATTTACGAGTTCGCTTCATAGTCACGGCATTCCGTGTTCGAGTCCAGTATGTGCGACACTGGGTGCAGCTCTTTTAATCCACCCAAATAATAATCCTTTCTACGATAGCCACAAGGCGTAAAATTTGAGGGTTGGTTGGGGTTAGTTGATTACATTGACCCCAGTGCATAACAGGTACTTATTTAATCGACTCCGAAAGGATGAAAGGCAAAGTCAACCTCGGTGGAATTTGAGCTCAGAGCACGAAGACGGACGAAATGTTGCTAAGCATTTTGCTCGGCACGTTAACGATTCTGCCCGCTCACCGTGAGAAGCCCCTATCCTGCAAAAGGGTCAAGGTTTGAGACCAAGTGACCTGTAATGGGCGTTTCAAAAGGATCTCATAAAAAGCCATTATTACAATCTTGTTTTAATGATAAATCCAAGACAGAAGGAAAAAGAAGCATTTCACCATTTTATCTTTATTATTCAACTATTAGCAGAACCCCAAAATGGCCAAATTCCATTCGTTTACCATTTTGTATGGCATTTTATATAAATTCTTCTCTTAACTCTACCCCGACCCCTTGTGTCTAACTCCCACCTACCCACCGCACGCTGCTTCGCATTCAAACAACAAACGTTGAGCTTTTAACGTTTAGATGACTTTTAGTAGTAGTAGTAGTAGTAGTAGTAGTAGTAGTAGTAGTAGTAGTAGTAGTCAGTGTTGCAGTTGCTGCTGATGATTTCGCTGTCGATGTTATTGATGCCGTTCTTAGTGTTGTTGCGGTTGTTGCTATTGAGATTGTCGTCATCAGCAGATTTGTTGTTGTTTTTGATGATGATGATGATGGTGATGATGATGACAATGACGGCATGTCGTTGGTGGTATTGTTGTTGTGGTCGTTCTTGTCATGAGCAGCCAAGAATATGTCAGTTGAACTGACAATTTCAAAAGTCTCCAGTGTCCACCAAGAAGAAACTCACAGATCTCGATTTATTATATTTCTTTTTTTTTTAATGGTAAAATTCTTCACTATGAAGAACTCTACAGCTGTGGAACCGGAATAAATGGATTAATGAGAACATGAACTTTACTTCAATATCTGAGATTCCATTGCAAAAACAATCATGTTAGTGTCAAAGTATTTACCATTTGGACAGTGTTTATGGAACTAACATTTCAGGACAATTTTATAGATGCTGTTGTTATTGTTGTTGTATGAACTGTATTTTTATTTTGAGTAGCGGCGTATATAGTTGTGTCTGCACATGCATACATACATACATACATACATACATACATACATACATACAAAAATAATTTGTTGTTGATGTTGAAATTACAATGAAGGAGCCTTGGATCTAGGTTAAAAACCGGCTCTTTTTCTATTGGCGAGAAATCTTGAAATAAAACTGAACATACATTCACGCTGCCTGAAGTACCTTGCATATCTTGTGCGTACATTATTTATGACTTATAAATGCGGCGAGCTGGCAGAATCGTTAGCACGCTGGGCGAAATGCTTAGTGGTATTTCGCCGGTCGCTACGTTCTGAGTTCAAATTCCGTCGAAGTCAACTTTGCTTTTCGTCCTTTCGAGGCCGATAAAATAAGTACCAGTTGAGTACAGGGGCCGATGTAATCGACTAGCTCCCTCCCCCACATTTCAGACCTTGTGCCTTTAGTAGAAAGGATTATATGTGTCACATGAAAGGTGTCGAGCTGGCAGACTTGTTCGCGTGCCGGACAAAATGCGATGATAAGCATTTCCCCCGGTTCTTTACGTTCTGAGTTCAAATACCACCGAGGATGACTTTGCCTTTAATCCTATCGGGGTTAATAACATAAATAGTAGCTGAGCACTGGGGTCAACATAATCGACTCCCAGCTACCCTCAAAATTGCTGATTTTGCGTGGTAATTAGAAATAGTTATGTGTTGCTTATGTGCATCGGTTATAGTCACAGTAGTTGGTTACTGTTCAATGTATTATCACCACCCTCCACTACCCTCCATACCTAAATATTTCTGCCCAGGCCCCATTCTGGACATTTTTTAGTCTTTACCGTTCCCTACAGACTCTTGATTTTTTTTTTATAAGCTCTATATTCTTTAAATCATGATCCCTCTCAGAACCCTGGATCGGCCTCTCTCCCCTCCGGCTCCCACCCATCTTCTTTGTTCGTGTGTCTCAGCTGCGCATTCTCACTTATTTCATAGGTCACCTGACCTGACGCCCAATACCTTATCCCCATACTTCAAAAACTGACCCACACCCTCCCATCGCCACTCCTTTACTTCTTCCCTCATCCTACATCTCCCACACATCTCACTGGTTTCTTCCTCCTCTCCAAATTTCTACTCCCCTACGTCAGGCGTTTCATCTGTTCAATTCCTCATCTGCAATTTTGTGACCAAGGAGACAGCGCACTTCACAGGTCACACACACACACACACACACACACACACACACACACACACACACACACAC
>NC_068993.1:1714706-1715817 GCF_001194135.2 Octopus bimaculoides
ATATATATACATACATACACATATGAACACCCATGTGTGTGTTTCTGTTTGTTCGTAGACGTGTGTGTGTGTGTGTGTGTGTGTGTGTGTGTGTGTGTGTATTGAAACGCACACTTATACCCACAAAACCATCAACCCAACCAGCCAGACAGCCAACGTTCGTTTTTCTATTCAACCAACTGAAACATAAATGTTAACAAACAGAGCTGCAAGCATAATCTTGTCGAAATGAACAATGAAACACATACATACATACATACATGCATACATACATACACATATACATACATCTATATGCTTTTAATACACAAGTTTTATATACAAATCATACTTACTTATACATAAACGCATCCATATATTTAAAATGTAATAAAATTTCAACTCTTGTAAAACTCTGGAAAGGGAACATTTTTTTTGTTGCAAAGGGGTCCTTCCATATTTTTATATTTATAGTTACCTCATCCAGCATCAAACAGTTGTTGGCTTGTAATGAATAAAATGTGATGAAGTAATACCGTTAAACAGGTTACTGTTAGTCTAGCTTGCACATACATATTTATATATATATATGTGTTTGTGTACCGACTTGTTTATATCATTCTTGTTCTTGTTTTTGCGGGTGTTTACATAAAGAAATCTATCATTTGAAGTGTTTATAAATGTCCATATGATGAAAACGTAGAAAAATATTGACGTCAATGTGTCCCTAATATACACAGTTTTAATGCTTCCTAAACACCAATTCGATTTAATGTTTTGCCCGTTAAAGAGTCGATTGCAAACTGTTATTTCTTCCCTCCCCTTAAAAAATGATTAAACGACAGAAAAAGAGAATAAAAAACCGGCCAAAAATTTAAAAGGACAAAAAGAAAAAAATGCTTCGTTTCGAAATATACAAAAAACAACAAACAAACAAACAACTTCTTTATATGTTGGACATACAGAAAGACACACATGTATATGTATGAGTATACACACACACACACACACACATACCCACACACAAACACACACACACATGGACATATTACTTTTATGTTGCAAATATAATCTATATTTATGTACGAGTATAGATATGCGTGTATATATATATATATATATATATATATAT
>NC_068993.1:1716311-1717737 GCF_001194135.2 Octopus bimaculoides
TATATATATATATTTATATATATATATATATATACATACATATACACATATATATGTATATGTATATGTATGTGAGTGTGTGTCTGTGTGGTAGTTTTCGACTCATTATCAAGTATGGTTACCTTTTTAACTAAAATGGCAGATACAATGTCTCTGCCCTATGAGTCCCCAAGGGGATGAAGATATACAAGAATACGGCAAGGCAAAAACTTCTTGCAGACAATGAAGGAAACGGCTGTACGGCTGACTGGGAATAGCGAATTGCAACCGACGCCATCTTTATTACATTTCATGCCCTCCTCGATCATAAAAGCGACTGAAGTAGCAACATTTCACTGTCACTATCACGCCTGATATATGAATCCCCACAACATAAAGCCCAGCGCCTGAAGCCTGAGTTCTCCATCGCACTTGAAAGGGTGCACAAATTATCAGATTCTATAATGACGAACGATTGTGGAATGAAAGGGATTCTCTCTAAATGGTTAAAGACATGAAACTAGCAACAAGTCATAAGAGGTAAGCTCCATGAGATTACAAACGTTGCAGGTTTGAAGAGTTTCCTTTTCCCATGCGGATTTACGCACACATACATACATACATGCATACATACATACATACATACATACAAACATGCATACACACGCATATAATCAATATTATGGCAGTAACAGGGTGCATACCAACTTGTCTGGAGCAATGAATGGTTGGAGTTGGGTTCTTGGAGTGGGGGAGAGAAGGTAAATATTTAATTCATACACCCCAAAGATCACGATGCCTGTGTCTATAAAAATCTGCAGACTTTCTTAAGATTCAAAGGATGATGAGCAAAAAGAGATGCGTTCTTTCTCAACATAGCTACCAAGTAGATGGCCGCTGGTCAAAATTAACTCTAAATTAGAAAAAGAGAAAGAGCACAACATACAGAGACACCAATCTGTGTGTGTGTGTGTGTGTTTGTATTTCAAGTTCTAAAACCAAATCTTATACAAAACAAACTTTCTAAAATTGTAATATCTTCTAACAATATTAACAAATTTCTACTCTATTTTTATTTCAAAATATGATTTTCAGTTACCTTTCACACATTCCTTATTTCGATGCAAACTCAATGTTCTGGAGGACAAACACTTAATCTAGAAAATTAGCTTCTTTCATTGTCTAACTGGAAACTGCCTTAGTTGATTCAGTGCAAAAGTTGGGCTGTTTTCCTCTCTTTTTAATCTCAGTTTAACTAAAATTACCCAATTCTTTGTATGTATGTATGTATGTATGTATGTATGTATGTATGTATGCATGTATCTATCTAACTCTCCTCTGTAATTATCTATCCATATGTATGGATATTCTATTATATATATTACATATCTCGTATATACATATATATATATATATATATATATATATATATATATATATATATATA
>NC_068993.1:1717962-1719139 GCF_001194135.2 Octopus bimaculoides
ATATATAGGCATATGGAAACAGGTACATATAATATTTTTAATATTCTTGACTGTATGCTGATATAATATATATGTATATATACATACACACGCGTATATAATATATACAGACGCAAATACACACACATGATAATTTAAACTCTTTCTCTCTCTTTCACACACACACACACACACGCACACTTCTCTCACAGCGTATTCATAGAAAAATAACTTGCTAACACCTGTCTCTAAGGAGTAACAACGAAGGAGAAATATTAAAACTTCAGAGTTCTTGAGAAATCATATTAGAAATAATTAATATGTAATATATTTCAAGACGTACCGCACACACACACACACACACACACACACACACACACACATGAACGCGCATGCATATATGTATACATACACATATACATGCACACACACTTATACGTAAACATATATACCACAATATCTATGTATGTATATAAGTATGTATATACATGTACCTCTCTATTTGGATTTTGACAAAATCTTGTGAAACGTTATGTGTACACTTAAGAACTCGCGTGTATCTATATGTATGTGTGTGTGTGTGTGTGTGTGTGTGTGTGTGTGTGTGTATGTGTGTGTGTGTGTATGTGTGTGTTTCTGTTCACATTCTCCATCCTGTTGTTTTGAAATAGCAGGGATAATGTAGAGCGCAGAAGATTCTTTCGTTTGGTAGGAACCCTCTACTGCTGGCGCTATAATAAGATTTATCTAACACACCCGTCTATAGAGTAACTGATGAACGAACAGAGACAATGTAGGGTGGTGGGTAACTATAAGAACAGTCACGGCATAGCAATCTGTCTCGTGAAAATGTGACAGTAAATGTACTCAGACTAACTAGGAACTGACTTCGGGCGTTAAACGCGCTGAAACCACGTTCATTCTCATCTCTAAAGCTGACGAGAGAATTTCTACGTGTAATTCGTCCTTTCCTGTAATTGGTTTTCTTGTTCTACTTCGATTTTCACAATTTGTATTTAAACATACGTAAAAAAGACACTTATTTTTAGAATACATTTACACACACAAACACGCACAAACACAAATACACACACACACACACACACACACACACACACACGCCTATATATGACACCCTAGTTTTTTAGCTACCTTCTCTCCTGATGTGTCAAAGGTTGATGTAAAATACTATATATAT
>NC_068993.1:1719360-1720036 GCF_001194135.2 Octopus bimaculoides
ATATATATATATAAACAAGTATATAAATAAGTATATAATATTTAAATAGAAGCATACATCTGCATGTATATATTTATGTATATATGTATATATATATATATATACACACACTTACACACACATACCTACAGATGTCTCTGCACCTACGCATACATACACAGAACATCCCTATATCTATAAACATAGACGATGCTTCCTCACAATCAAGCTTGTTTTTTACATCTCACACCAAAACTCGTCTTATAATAACGACTATAGCATAGTAAATTCTTTGAATATTATCATTCCATGTGACACTTCATAAAACTAGTTTAATCCGAAAACATTAACACTCTACACAAGAATCAGGAATGGCATTTTTATGGAGCTCCATTTTAGCAATGTTTGTTCCATTTTCCATTAAACACCTTTTTATCATATATTCTAGAACAATTAAACACCTCGCCATTGTGTAGTTTTCAACTGAGTGAATTCTTCAGCAAGTGTTCTAAGAATAAATGAGATTCCCCTTGAAACGGTCTGTTTAGATTGTAATTTGAAACGTTGTGTTTGGTGACAGAAAATGAAAAGAATTATGTCTCATTTTCGATAACCCACCCTCTCCACTCTACACACACACACACACACACACACACACACACACACACACACACACACACACACACACACACACACA
>NC_068993.1:1720335-1722634 GCF_001194135.2 Octopus bimaculoides
TATATATATATATATATATATATATGTGTGTATATATGTATGTATATTATAACTCACGTCGCCACTGTTGTAATCCTTTTAAATGTTGGATTATTATAACGCCTGCTTCGGTATACGCGACTATCTCTCTGCCTATTACGTACTCCGTCGTACTGTCTCGTACTCACCTATTTATATTTGGAGAAGGAGTTATTGAAAATGAGACTTAATTTCTTTCATTTTCTGTCACCAAATACTCATACCACTTGTTACGAAGAAAAATATAACTACAAGTCTATATTACGGTTAGTATTGCTTGTAATCTGAACTATTTCCCATAATAAAAACCAGCAAATATATTTCACTCCGATAGTTTGTATCACCGAAGAAAATAGAATTGTTGGTTTATACTTCTGAAAATAGAGTTGTTGATCTGTTTTATCCAGTATAGAATTATTGATATATGCTATAAGAAATGGAAGTGTCGGTCTATAGAATTCAGGAAACAGATGTTATTTTGTACAGTTGAAAATATGACAATTTATGTTGTGGAGGATACAACTACTTACTGATCAAAACTATTGAAAGTAGAACCTGTTTGTCTATATCACGACAATTAGAACTGGTGGTCTTTGTTGTCACAACAGAACTGTTGGTGTATATCAAAGAAAATAGGACCCTTGGTCTATATTATCAAAAATAGAACAGCTGGTCTATACCAAAGAGTATAGAAGTGGTTATCTTTGATATAGAAAGAATTGTTAATTTCCACAATGGGATATACAGCTGCTAATCTTTACTATTTAAAATAGAACTGTTAGTCTATAGCTCGAAGAAGAGAACTCCTGGTTTCATCTACGATGTATCGAACTGAGGGTCTTTACTCTGGGGAATAGATCGGTTGCTCTGTACTATTGATAATAAAACCGTTTGTCTGTACTATAGTATATAGAACTGATGATCTTTATAATGTAAAACAACGGTTTATAGTAGAGAGCATTGAAGTGTTGTTTAGATATGGAGTCGTCTTTACTAAATGTAATTTGTGTTAATGTTGTTGTAAGCCATCTTCTCATTTATCTGGAGTCTAATCATGACACAGAACATATAATAATAATAATAATAATAATAATAATAATAATAATAATAATAATAATAATAATAATAATAATAATAATGATAATAATAATAAGCAACTTAACAACTTCCATAAGAGAACAGATTATATCAGTCAGACATATGTGCAATTTTAATTTGCATATCACTTTACTGTTTGTTCTTTGTCTGAAAAGAATATTTCACTTCTTTTAGTTACGTATTATCATTGTTGTTGTTGTTGTTGTTGTTGTTGTTGTTATTATTATTATTATTATTATTATTATAATTATTATTATTATTATTATTATTATTATTATTATTATTATTATTATTATTATTATTATTATTATTATCGTTTGGGATTTAAAAAAAAAAATTGCTGATCTCTATAGAATTCTTTTGTTAGACTCCGCACTCTTTGATTGCGTTGTAATTTCGAATATCTGTGATGTAATTATCGAGCTGGTATACAAATACAAGTTTGCTTAACAGGTTCTAATGTATTCTTTATACATTTAGAAAATTTTTCAATAAAAAAAGAATTATTTTTTAATCTAAAATTTAATCTCCTCTTTTCTATATCTTTATTTTTCTTTAGAAATCCTTTTTCTTTTCGTCCCTTTAAGATATAGAATTTCCATAAAATCTGGGTCTTAAGAATTGCAAAGATATTGGTAGGATTCTTTTACTTCTTTCGCTAGCTTATATCGTCTTTTTTCTCAAATTTCTTTTCGTGAATTTATGCATTTGTCCAAGACTAATGCATCCATGCACAATGCATAAATGAACAGAAATCTCCATGGTGCTCACTGGAAAAATTCCTCACAAAAATCTGATTTTATTTAGTTTTGCTAAGTAAAATAGGTATACATTCGCATGAGTGCACGCATGCACACGTGCACGCACTAAGGGTTCTAAGTCTGTGTGTGTGTGTGTGTGTGTGTATATATACATATACAAACACATACAAGTGCTATATATGAATATACAGAAATTCTGTACAAAATGAATATAAAAACAGGCTCCCAGTATACACGCACCTCTCTCTCTCTCTCTCCCCCTCTCTATCTATCTATCTATCTATCTATCTATCTATCTATCTATCTCTCTATCTAACTGTCTGTCTGTCTGTCTGTCTGCCTGACTGTCTGTCTGTGTGTATGTGTTTATGAGCTAATGCATATATGCATACATATACAAATATGTATATATATATATATAT
>NC_068993.1:1723414-1724786 GCF_001194135.2 Octopus bimaculoides
TATATATATATATATATATATATATATATATGTATATATATGTATATATATATATGTATGTGTGTGTGTATGTGCGTGTGCGTGCATGTGTGTGTGTGTGTGTGTGTATGAGTAAAAAATAAATTTTAAAACCCTGTTATCATTAAAAACAAAATATTTGTACAAAACTCAATCCAAATGCAGAACGAAATATTTATTGAATGTTTTCTTCGAATCAGATTCTGATGTGCTTTGCTAATTCTCCATCTTAGTTCCTACTTCCAACTCGCTGTCTTTATCTTTTACATTCAGATACTGACTTAGCATTAAATGGTGTAACAAGGACAACCCTAGAAGCAAGAAAAGTGAGGAGTAAATTGATGTTCCTAGTGCCATTTCTAATTCTGTCTACAAAACTTCAATATTGCCAATTCTTTGATTTATTGAATTTTTTTTCTTTTTCAGAAATATTGCACTTATGTATATCGTTCGGGCTTTTTGAGCTCACATATTCATACCCCTAGGTTTAGTGTTCTCTACGCCCTCGCACATTTTCCTTAGGACCTTACACTGAGTTTTTTTTTCAGAATATATAATACTATGTTCTGTATTATTAAATAGTATTTGAAGACGGCGAGCTGGCAGAATCGTTAGCATGCCGGGCGAAATGCTTAACGGTATTTCGTCCGTCTTTACGTTCTGACTTCAAATTCCGCCGAGGTCAATTTTGCCTTTCATCCTTTCAGGGTCGATAAATTAAGTACCAGTTGCGTACCAGAAGCAGGAGTGGAGCACGCTTTTGTCCCTCGTCTACTGTAAGAGGACCTTTTCAGTATCTCCTCAGGAGCTGTCCTAGAGGGGATCTCAAAAGCCATAAAATCCAGCAAACCTCAGGAAGAAAACCATTACTTTTCACGAATCTAGTTGGAACTCTTTCTACTCAACCATGAACAACTTTCCATAACCTCAGACTGACTGGCAGATGGGAATATGGATCATACAGACGCAGATCATATCAATGATATTCTGCCTAGATATAGTCATGCTCTCAGAATATTCTTAACATGTGATCATGTGGGAACTGAGCACGATCTGAGAAAACACGTACAGGAGGTTCATAGGAAGACATTAGAAACTTGTCACGAAGTACAGAAGCCAAGGCTGGCGGGCACGGTGCAAGCCAAATGAGGTAGGCTGCTGAGATTTTACCCTTATCACTTTGCAAGGCTCTGACTGGGCTTTCGATTACTGGCGCAGCGACGAGGAGGGCCTTACATTCGGCCAGCAAAGCCACCAAGAGGGCCACTAGATGACATTGCATAACCTAGGCAGACGCACGACTTGTTTCTGGTGGAATGCAGCGAGGACTTGCATATATATATATATATATATA
>NC_068993.1:1725860-1726455 GCF_001194135.2 Octopus bimaculoides
TATAAATAAATAAAATACACTTGTTTAGTGTACAAGCATATACACACACAGGCACATGTATATGTGTGTGTGTGTGTGTGTATGTTTGAGTGTGTGTATATGTATGTTTGAGTGTGTGTGTGTGTGTGTGTGAGTGTAGATAAATAAATAGACAACATAGAAAATTTCAAGTAATTCTCCTGAAAATATGGAGAAAATGGTTGCAGGAAGAAAATAATAAAATATAAATTTTATTTCGCCAAATTAAATTAGATAATCAAAAGTTTTTATTCCAAGTATTTTTCACTTATTCTATCAGAAAAGTGGTTCAGTGCTTAAGCTGCTGGAATTAACCATTTTGGAACCAACCCACCTGAGACAGGGTCTGGTTCCTGCATACCACCTTTTTCAGTTTTTCACTTTCCATCATAATTTTATGAAATAACCATTTATAAACTTGTGTACCAAATGCCCCCTTTTTTTTTTTATATATCAATAATATTTTTGTCGTTTGTTATGTACCGAAAACCATCTTAATACACCAACTTATATTTTTCTTTTGCTCTATACTAAATATCACCGTAATATATATATATATATCTATATCTATATATAC
>NC_068993.1:1726693-1728692 GCF_001194135.2 Octopus bimaculoides
TATATATATATATATATATATATATATATACACATATATGTTCCTTTATCCTTTTATTCTTTTAATTCTTTCAGTCATTTGACTGCGGCCATACTGGATCACCGCCTGGAATGGTTTTTAGTCGAACAAATCGACCCCAGGACTTATTCTTTGTAAGCTTGGTCCTTATTCAAAAATTCACTTTTGCCGAACTGCTAAGTTATGGGGATGTAAACACTCCAAAACCGGTTGTCAAGTGGTGAAGGGGGGGGGGAACACATATACAAAGACCAAATACATAGATCTGTACATATACAGACCTATATATATATATATACGTAGATGTCTAACGATGGCAATGAGTGCTCAACACCGCATTGGTGGATATAATTTTTTTATTTGTGAATTAAGACTACCATTGGTTTCATGTTAAGAAAAGTAAGAAAATATCCTAGTGTTTTAACAATTTTTAGATCATGGTCTGGACCATTATCCATATAGATATTGTTTTTTTCTTCTCGAGATAATGTATGTTATTCCAATTTCTCCATTCAATCTAAATGGAGCATTTCTATTAGACATGGCAACTAAACATGGAATCTTAAAAATTCCTCCAGAATTCTAGAGAATGAGAAGAACTGAGTGTTTCTCTTTCCGTCAATATTGCGTTATATCCATAGCCATGTTATTTTCGGGTGGCCAAGTGCACCTAGTTGTACACAGGTATGATAAGCTAAATAATGCGTCATTGTATGCAAGTGCCACTGCTTAGCATTGTCTACTTAGGTATAATTTAATGTAAAGATTATTTGCCAACATATCATGGCAGTTCTGTTATAGGACGAATGTTGTTGTAATTTAGCCCCAGGAGACATCGTCTCCAGCTGGCCTCCTGGGGCTAAATTACAGCAACATTCGCCCTGAACCAGGACTGCCATGTAATGTTGGCAAGTAATCTTTACTCTGGAGTACTGTTGCTGAATATCTCTCATTGAGAGATTTACAAATAGTAATTTTCTGTTGGGTGTACTTTGTTACTAATCCCCAGTAGTTGAACAATAATCCTCACAGTAAGCAGCTATTAAACTGTGGTACTCTTGTCGAGTTTTCAAAGCCATTAGTTGGTATTTTTGACATTGATAAATAAATCCTATGAGATGGTACCTCTTAGGAAGAGGTACCACGATAATCTAATTACGTTTCAGGCCACAGGCCACCAGCCTGTTCACTAAGTTGGCCGTTATTGGTACCAGACCAATGTAGTTCTACCTTAGAGCACAGTCCACCAAATCTATCAGTTGACCTGGCTGTCAGTAACTGGCAGCAAATCAACGTAGTTCTGTCTCAGTCTGCAATCTGCCAATCTGTTAACTCAGCTGCTAGGAAATGGTATAAAATCTGTCTGACAATAGTTCGACCCCATCATCATTAACATCATCACCACAAACGACACCATTAATGTGACAAATGCGAGGATAATAATGACGATGATGATGATGATGGTGATGATGGTCATGGTGATGATGATGATGATATTATTCATAATTTAGTATCTACTGCCACAAATATATTCCATTATATTTACTTATTTACACTATTTTTTTTTTACAATATTTCTTCGACTTTCCATTTTCCCCTCCCTTTCTCTCTTCCCCTCTTTCTGTCTCCTCACATTTCCTCCCTCCCTCCCTCCACCCCACACCATCCCTCCATTCCTCTCCATTATTTCTATTTCCTCTTGTCTAATAACCACAACAACTACAAGTAAAGCTCTCTTCATTAAAAGCTGATGCCAAACACATTTGCTGTTCCATCAGTCCATCATTTCTGTCTGTCAATCACAAATTATCACTCATCACTCACTCAACCATTGATTCTTTCTGCGATCATTCTTCCTCTTCTTCTCTTGCATTCTCCCACTGACTTTCATTCCTCATCTTTCTCCTTTTCCTACCCCACTACCGATACCACCACCACCACCTCCTCCTTCTCCTCTTCTTCTTTTTCTTCTCCTCCTCAC
>NC_068993.1:1728767-1730023 GCF_001194135.2 Octopus bimaculoides
CATCACCACCCTCCATCTTCCCTCTCTCCCTGTCTCTATACAGCCACCAAGTGCTAACATCGCATCGTAATAAATCAGTTACATCGAAGAACTGTTCATTGTAAAGTATTTTCTCATATTAAGGTTTGTCAAGACTGGATTAACAAGATTAATTAACGAATTAACACAAATATCTTCTAAGTACTAAGAAGCCACCTTTGAGAACTTCTCCAGAATATTAATATTCGTTTCTTGAAGAAAATCAATGATAGAGCTCTACCAGAGTCTGTAGTTTTAGGCTTCTGACTTTGTCAGTGTAGGTTCCCACTATGCCAGAGGCAGTTTTATTTGGTGCCTTCGAGGTTTCTACAAGAATTTGGAAAATCTTTCAAAATTAATAACGAATATCTTGACACACAGCGGTTCGCTTCTAGAATTGTTTGTGCATCAGACAAAGTGCTTATCAGCATTTCTTATGACTTTACGTTTTGAGTTCAAATTCTACCGGTATCGACCTTGCCGTTCATCCTTTCGGGGTCGATAAAATATGTACCAATCGAGTACTAGGGTCGATGTAATCGACTTATCCACTTCCCTGAAAATGCTGGCCTTGTGCCAAAATTTGAAACCAGTATCTAGACACACATGCACATACATTCTTCCGTTTGTGTCTCTCTCAATGCACACGTGTCTGCGGAACACTCAGCCACTTTAAAATTTATTCAGGAGCAGGTAATTCAGCTGTTCTAACTATCGAATCCTCAACGACAATTGTGTCTATTGTATTAACATATATATAAATCCCAATCCAAAATGGAAACAGTCTTATCACCATTTTATATGTGTAGCATTAGAAAATTGCGAATTAAGGTTATGATAAGATTAGCAAAGAAAAAAAAACATATTTATCCACCAATGTAGTATTGAGTGCTCATCATTCTCAATGTTCGCTACTGTCATGTATATATATATATATAGTCTGTTAAAGACTGTCATACCGGCCATGACGAAGGGAAATAGCCCTGAAACTCGAGTCGCCTTTATATACATATATTTATATTTATATATTTATATATTTGATCCTTTATATTGAACACTCAATATTTCATCTACATTCAATACTTTATTTCATGGTGCCATCCATTTTTATTTTATTTTATATTATATATTGTATATTCCATATTCTATACCCCACATTAGTTCTGCAGGAATATAAATAAAACATAAAAAACAGACAGTGTTGGAACTCTTTTAAGCAAAATAATATATTCCTCTAT
>NC_068993.1:1730908-1734387 GCF_001194135.2 Octopus bimaculoides
TATATATATATATATATATATATGTAAGTATATATTCTTTAATTCTTTAAAGTGTTTCAGCTTTAAAGCTGCGGTCATGCTGGGGCACCACTGTTATATATCTTTTACTAGTTTCAGTCATTAGACGAGAACAATGATGGGATACCGCAGTCTAATATATTTATGAATATATTTATATATACGCAGACACACAAACATACATACATACATACATACATACATACATCTTACCACTGTTCTACAGTGTTCGTACATGCAAAGTAGAATATGTTAAAAAAATAAATCAGCCAATAATCGACTTTAAATTTGGTACAAGGTCAGCAATTTTGAGAGGAGAGTCTAACTCGTTTATACCGACCCCAGTGTCCTACTGGTACTCATTTTATAGGACTCTGAAAGGGTGAGAGTCGGCCTCGGTGGAGTTTGAACTCAGAACATAGAGACTGATGAAATGCCGATGAGCATTCTGCCAGATGCCCACCCCCCTTAAATCGGTCAATAATTGTGAACTAAAGAGTTTCTATGTAGAAGTGTGTCAGTAACATACATTTATAATCACATCCCCCAAAAATTTATTACTTTGTAAACCTATCCAACCTATTTCTTTCCGGAAGAATAAGAAACGAGCGTAAAATTGTAAAAATCTATGTCAGCTTCGTTGCTAAAAGAATATAATTAAACAATAGTCACAAAAGACAAATCAACATCCATAAATCTGTCTGAAATTAATGATATATTTTTTTTTTACCGATGCTGAAAAATAAAAATAAATGGTTCATTATTGTGACACAAAAGAATTCCCAGTAATTTTATTTGCTTTCTTGTCAGACTTCACCGACTGGAGTGTTCATATTTGGCATATTACACCGCGCCATTTATGTTGATCCAGTCGTATAGATATATGCATACAAGTGTGTATATGTATATATATATATATATATATATATATATATATATATATGCACACGCACACATATGCATGTACATACGTAATACATATTCACGCACACATATACACACATGATACACACACATACACACACGTATATATATATACTGACATATATCTAAACATACGTAGATACACACACATTCTACATTGTACCTCTTGTATCTTCAACTGTTTTTCTTTCCAATAATATTTCGATTTCTCACCCCACCCACCCCAATGCTGGCGAATATATTCCAATGTAATTTTTAACAATTCTATTTTTTAGGTTAATATAAAGGCAAACATAGCAACGAAAAAACCCCAACGAAAATGTGTACACAGTGTGTGGTTATTAGTTTTATGTTAGGAGGAAGAAATAAGACACTTTGATCGACGTTTCGGACAGTGGTACTTCGATGGGTGACGGAGAAATAGTTGTCTGAAAAAGAAATGGAGTTAAATCTCACAATTCTGAAGACGAAAACGAGTTCATTGGTGTTACGTAGACACAGCTGCTAATCCGTTGGTGATATACAGGAAATACTAAAAATATTACATACATACATACATACATACATACACATACACTCGCAAATACACACATATTTATATACGTATCTGTATGTATGCTATATATAAGATTGGTAGAACAAATAAGAGAAATAAAATTCAACACCTGAGTATTCATAAACTTTATTTTAAGTGCCATGCACGAAACTCTAAAATACTCGACCAACTACTATAGATATCCGTCTTGGTATGAGCATGATTCTTTGTTATACAAGTTTGAATCGGTTTTATATCTCGATGTACTCCATCTGATGAAATGAGCTATCATGATTGACTGTTTATTGAAACGTGCGTAATGAAATGCTCAAAATATCAACAACTTGTTTTCTGTTTATTTTAAGAATATCTATCTATCTATCTATCTATCTATCTATCTATCTATCTGGGCATGTGTGGCATCTGTTAGTTTTGCTGATAAATCCTTTCATGATTTGACAATTAGATCGATCCACATTAACAGCTTCCACGATAAAATTCCCTTTGTAAAGCATGATACGTGTTTGGTTGCTAAGCTTGCTGTTTCTTTTTAACGTTTATCATTACAAAAGAAAAGTCTTTCTTTTTCGATACAAACTTATTACAAACGAGATCATAATTTGTTTAGCTTTCCTTATTCTTCCTGCAGCAGAAAGATCTTTCAATTCAATATTATTTCACAGACAGTCACGAAAACCATTTAAAGCAATTTCAAAATTTCAGATTTTATATAATTCGTGCAATATTTCTCCTCAGAATTACCAAAGGACTATGGCTTCCGGTAATGGGTGGCGGAATTCCAAAAATTTAATAATTCAACAATTTTAGGTCTTTTATTGTCACCACAACTTAAATTATCCCTTTTTACACGTAATGTCTTCATCGCCTCATAATGTTGCTTTCGTTTTAACAATTATCCTGCACTCTTGTTGCTTTTTAACCTTTCTGTGATTCGCCTCTTTAATGCTTTTCAAGCTCTGTGTGTTTAAAAATTTGATTGTCATGCAAACGAAAGCGATTTTGTTCTTATATAAAAAATTAACTGTACACTTGCTGAGACTTAGTCGAACCCAACTGTCTTCCTCCTTTTTCTGTATATCATAGTAATCTTTTATAACACAGACACAAAGCCACATGTTTAGAGAAGCGAGGAGGTTAATCGATAACATGGAGACCAGTCCTCGACTAGTTCTTTAATATATCGACCTTGGAAGAATAAAAGAAAAGTTGATTTTAGTGGAATTTGAAAGGTACATACATTTCTGCAATGACCTAACGTTCTGATCGTTCGTTTAATACATTTTAATCTCGAAATAATGTGTTTCCTTGTTTAAACCCCTAAACTGCCATAAATATGGTGTCGCAGTGACCATACCATTCGATTTTAACAGCGTCGATGTTGTTTACTTCTAAACCAGTTTTAAGGAAAGTTTTGTAGAAATATTCTTTTGGTTTCTGATATTTAAGTGTACATTAGGGTGACAAGTTGACAAAATTCTTACCACGCCGGGCAAACTGCTTAGCGGCATTTCGTCCGTCTTTACGTTCTGAGTTCAAATTCCGCCGAGGTCGACCTTGACTTTTATCCTTTCGGGGTCGATAAAATAATGACCAAGAGATCATTGGAGTCAATGTAATCGACTTAATTCCTCTTGAAATTGCTGGCTTTGTGCTACAATTTGAAACCGATTTTTAAATATATATATTGATAAAATTGGATTTTAAATCAATTCTTAGTCAAACCAGTATAAATCACTTATACACATACGGACTTTCTCACATAAGCATTTACGTACATATATGTATATATATGTATGCATACATGTATTATATATAATGCATAAATGTATGTATATACATGCAAATACATAAATATACACATACACTGATATATATGGTGGGTGTGAGTGCGTGTAGTCTCAGTAATTTCATACTTTGTTACGTATATATTTAATAGCAGACAAGCAAATATACATGTATATATATATATACATATATATAT
>NC_068993.1:1734562-1735879 GCF_001194135.2 Octopus bimaculoides
TATATATATATATATATATATGTGTGTGTGTGTGTGTGTGTGCGTGTGTGTGTGTGTGTGTGTACATGTACTAATAGTTGTGTGTATGTGTGTATGTTTTGGGTCGGTAAGATATTTTATTTTTCACTATATTTTTGTTTGATTTTTACTCAATTTCCAATTTTCTCAATAGACCCATTACAATATATTCAATAATTGGACAACAAGCCTTGACATAAATAAAAATTCAGTGTAATATATAACAAAAGAAAGAAAAAAACAAAGAAAAATAAACGAAAAAGAACCCCCAAAACAACAAAGAAAAAAATGATAAATATAATAAAAGCATAAAAGACAAAACTCTATTATGGAATTGTATAGAATTGGTATTTTGCTTGCGATGGAATTTGGATTTATTTCTTATGCATCTCCTAAAGAAATTATTCTGTAGCGGTTGGCGCTTGTGATTCTCTTTCAATAAATCATATTGAATATCTATTTTCAGATGAGAAGAGACTGTTCATTAGTGCCAGACCAATTTAGTTATCAGTGGCAAATATTTGGAATTAATTCTTTTACATCTCTTTTCTTTTTTACCATTTTTCTTTGCTTTCTATAAATACAAACTGACTGTACCATTTTGCTTGTTTGTTTTGTTTTTGCATTTCATTTTTTTTTTGTAAATCTGCGGCTGGGATAGAGGCAATTAAAGTTAGTAGCAGCAACACTGGTGGTAGTAGTAGTACTGGTTGTAATTGTAGTAGTAGTAACAGTGGCCAAAAGAAATGACAGGAGCTGTAATAGTATTAGTAGTAGCAGTAGTGTATTAGTGGAAGTAGTAGTATAAAGCGGAAGAGCAATGACTAAGAACCCAATAAAATCGAAGAATCTATGAAATTAGCCGTTTTCAACCTGCCACCAACGCAACTACATTTGGTAAAGCAATAATTCTCTGTGATTCCATTTTTTTAGAATATTGAAAAGAAGCAAAATAAAACAACTTTCTTGAAAATCTATTAATATCTCATACATTTAGGGCAGCGAGCTGGAAGAACGGTTAGAGCACCGGCCAAAATGTTTAGCTGTATTCCGTCCATCTTTACGTCCTAAATTCAAATTCTTCCGAAGTGGACTTCGCCTATCATTTTCTAGGGGTCGATAAAATAAGTTCCAGTTCTGGGGCCGATGTAATCGAATTAAACCCTTTCCTGAAATTGCTGTCCCTGTGCAGCAATATGAATCCACTACTCAATATAATTACTTGAGGAAATATTCCTCAGTTCTTGCAGTAATATTTGTTATATATATATATATATATATATATATATATGTATATAT
>NC_068993.1:1736042-1737472 GCF_001194135.2 Octopus bimaculoides
TATAAGGCAGCATGTCAAAGGAAACAGCCACACCTGAGATCTCTCGCTGATAATTGCTAAGAATAATCACTTCGGATTTTGTATTGTAGTAACACCTCTTCTGGATCTCTCTCTCTCTCTCTCTCTCTCTCTCTCTCTCTCTCTCTTTCTCTCTCTCTCCCTTCCTCCCTATCTTTTTCTTTACTTAGCTTTATAAGAAGAAAAGTGTAAGTCTTCACAACTGTGTTTTCTTCTTCAAGGCCAACGTAACTATTGAGAGAAAGGAAGGTCGTTAAAAACTGGATTCCAATCAAGATACCCAGAGGGCAGGTGATGGTATTAAACTGAATGGTTTAAAAGATATTGACCAGAAAAATAAAAATAAAAACACAATAAAATTTAAAAAAACAATCATCAGAGAAAAACAAGGATAGAAGTAAATATTAAAAATGTTATATAGGTCTGATCAATAAGCATCTGGATTGTTGCTATAGTAACGAAGCTAAAGCACGCAGAGTGAAGCCGCTTGATGCAAATTGAACAGGTATCGCCGAGCTTTTGACAAAATTTGTAAAATTTGTAAATTCACTGCTCAACTTTCTCTGTCATGGTTAATGCGACAATCACATGCTACACACCTTCCTTCTAAGCACTGCTGTAAACAGTAGAAGTGAGCTAGAACGTAAAAAATTAGTGCGCATGCGCAGCAACGTTCATGGTCAGTCTGTGCCAAGCAGCTTCACTCTCTGTGCTTTTAGCTTCATTACTATAGCAGCAGTCCAGATACTTATTGACCAGACCACGTATATACATACATAAATACACACACACACACACACATATATATACATATGTATATATATATGTGTCAATATATATCTATATCTATCTATCTATCTATATATATATATATATATATATATATATATATATATATACATATACGTGCACACAAACATATACACACATAAGTACACAATAAAAGTATCGGAAAGCTGGGCGAAAAGCCTCTCTGTTGTCATGGTAATTCGAGCGTTGGCAAGTTGCAGTTGTAAATATACGGATGCATATTTGTTACTTGTAAGCTGTAACGTCAAACATGGGCAGAAATATATTAGCGTTCGTAGCGGTCAATAGAGAACAGCAGCACTGGAGTAGTAAAGAGCTGTAGGGAGAGCTCTAACCGCAAAGAGAAACAATGATTTCGTTTCGTTGCAGATGCCAAACGAAGACAACCCCGAGAAAAGTGTTTGATAAAGAAATAAATGTGTGTCAGGGGTCAATAAATCGATATGCCTGATTTACCCGCGAAAAACTAGTTTCAATCGACGCCAGTTTCAGATATGTATACAGAATAATAAAAGACAAAAGTATACACACAGGCACACACACACACACAAACACACACACACACACACACACACACACACACACACACACACACACACACA
>NC_068993.1:1737832-1747583 GCF_001194135.2 Octopus bimaculoides
ATATATATATATATATATATATATATATATATACATACATACATACATACATATATATACATATATATATCTGTGCGTATGTATTTGTAACCCACCATCGCTTGACAACCGATGTTTACGTTTCCGAAACTTAACTGTACTAGGCTTACAAAGAATAAGTCCTGGGGTTGATGTCTTCGACTAAAGGCGGTGCTCCAGCATGACCACAATGAAATGACTGAAACAAGTAAAAGAATAAAAGGAAAAAATATATATGTAGTTATATGTAGGTAAGTACGTATATTAATGCATATATACAAAAACACATAATTGTATATATATATATATATATATATATATATATATATATATACATGCATTTACATATATATGTAGATATTCTTATAAATATGTGTATATATGTACATACACACACACATACACTGATTGCTTAATTTTTTTCTATTCTTTTCATATCAAAAGTTATAATTTTCCAATAATTCATGATTAAATTGTAATTTTTTCTAAAAAAAATATCATTAAATTAAATAATTGAAAACATTCATTTCATATTAGAACGTAATCAAAGCCAAAGTGATTTTGATTGATTAAGGATTATCAGGAAAATTTGAACTTTGCCATTTCTAATTGATATAATCTCTTTGAGCCATATTCCTGTCAAGGAAATAATTTAATTCCATCTCAGACATGAAGTTACCATATTCATATTGTCTCCGCTAGAACTTCTCTGTTAGAGATCACTGTCAATTGATATCACCGTCAAGAGATAAAAAAGAATTTCTCTCTTTATGAGTTTAGATGTTAGAATATTGGTAAAAAGATCAAAAAGCGTTTTCTATCAGCATTTGTTTGTCCGCTTCTAAATATTTCTCTTCTTCGGAAAGAGGAATACTTTACTGTTAGATTAGATAATTTCTATCAAATTTACTTTTACTCTAACATATATCTTGATGTTTACAAACTGTATTGAACCCAGCTGTAATCTGATAGGCAAATATTGATCATTTAATTGCTACGTAATTTCAACAGACTTTAGATGTTTTCAGCAAGCGGCGGCTCAGAGCTGGAAATAAAACGTTAAACCATATTTAACAGTTTTAAGGATGAAACACTATTAACCAATTGAATATTAAAAAATAAAAGCGCGAAAAATATGTATACATGAAAAAAACAAAACAAAACAAAAAAAGACAAACTCAACTACGCAAAGAATTTCCTTTTTATTTTTTTTCTTTAGATATAAATGTTTTCTCTTTTCTGTATTAAAATGAAAACTGTTGAATCGAGACAGCTTCTGCTTGAAACTCAGCTAACACACTAAACGAAAAACCTTTAAGCTTGCTACAACAAATGCTTAACTTCACCAATGCCTTTCATGTATGTCTGTCTGTCTGTCTGTCTGTCTGTATGTATGTATGTATGTTTGTGTGTATGCAAGTACGTATGTATGTTTGTGTGTATGTATGTTTGTGTGTATGTATGTATGAGTGTGTGTATGTATGAGGGTGTGTATGTGTGTGTGTATTTATCTACCTATCTCCCTCTCTCACTCTATATGTACACATATATTTCAGTATCTATCTATCTATCTGGTAGATGAACAAGGGCGCGAATTACTCGAGCCAAGTAAAATGTGTGTGGCCTTTCAACAGTATTTTGCCCGACTGTTCGGGACGAGTGGCGAGCGAAAACGCAGGGTGGACTTCAGTGCCTACCTGCACAGCCTGCTACGACTCTCGACAAAAGAGGCAAGGTGCTGCGAAGATGCCATCACAGCGACGGAAGTGCGGGACGCGATGGCAGAATGCTCGAAGGACAAATCGCCGCGTCTGGATGGTCTACCCTACGAGCTTTACAGTTGTATGCCAGACTTGTTTTGGAGACGTATTGGCGGCGGTGTACTGCAACTGGCAGCAAAACAGGAGCATCCCCGGTTTTGTGAGCCGAGGAGCCGTAACGCTGCTGAAGAAAGATCCAAACAAAGGGGACGTAATAGATAACTTTAGGCCCATCACTCTGCTCAATGCAGACTTAAAAATTTTGGCCAAGGTGTTAGCCAAGAGGTTGGCGCTTGTCATCGAGAAACTGGTCGACAATGTGCAAACGTGCCCCGTGCCGGAGCATCCAAGACAACCTCCACCTGATGCGCTACATCATAGACAGGGTAGTTAAAGAACCTGGCATTGGTGGGGCCCTGATCAATCTGGATCTATCCAAAGCTTCCGATAGGATAGACCATCGATACTTGGAGGCTGTCCTCATAGTGGCTGGTTTCGGTCCCGTCTTCCGCGGCTGGATAGCTGCCTTGTACAGAAATATCTGTTCGGTAATTAGCGTGAATGGGCATCTATCGAGACCTTTCGACATTGCCCGTTCGGTCCATCAGGGATGCTCCCTCTCGTCGCTTCTGTACGTATTGACTTTCGAGCCACTACTGCGGAAGCTGGCAACGCTGAGAATTGGGACGAGCGTGTCCGCATATGCGGACGACGTCACCGTCATAGTGTCTAGCCAAGAGCACATCAAGCTGGTCGGCAAGACACTGAAAGACTACAAAGTGGTAACAGGAGCAAAAATCAACCGGGAAAAGTCAGTGGGCTTGCGGCTCGGCACCTGGAGAAGCAAGCCCATGCCGTTCAGCAGTGCCTCCATCGTGGGACGCTGGACAGACAGTCCGGTCGAGTTTCTCGGGTGTCTGGTTTGGTTCGGACCTCCAAACGGAGAAGAACTGGGACGAGATAACGAGTAGGGTGGCTACTCTCGCCCGGCAATGGGCCGAGAGGAAATTGTCTTTCACTGACATAGTGTAGCTAGGACTACATTATGTAATGTATCCTTTCTTTTTAAGCTTGTTTAGATCCAAGTCAGTCCTATCCACTTTTTCTATGAGCAAAGACAGTCCAGCTGTGACCATCCCTTCTTTAATCCAGAAATATTCTACCTAGGAACATATTATCTAAACCTGGCTTCAATTTATTTTTTTAAGGGAGTTTTAGCTGCTATTTCTAGAATGCTGACCAAACACGCAAGGAGTTTTGAACCAGGAGGTGCTTGAGTTAGGCGGAGTTAATCTTAATATTGTTGTGTAAATATTCCGAGCGACCACAGAATTGGTAAGAAAGCAATGAAATTGAAAAATGGTTATGCCAGCCGGAATATATTAAACTGAGCTTTTTCGCACAGGTAAATCTTTGATTAACGATCAAGGTATATATTTACCTTTCACACAGGTAAATCTATGATTAACGATGAAAGAATATATTTACCTTTCACATAGGTAAATCTGTGATTAAAAGTGAAAATACAGGAAACAAAAACGAAATAAAAAGACAAAAGACAACAAAAAACAAAACAAAAACACAGCTGTGTGTGTGCACTTATAAAAATAAATGAAATTGGATGAAGCAATCACCTGCTTAACCAGGCAGCGTATGCATACACACATACATACATACATACGCACACACACACACACACACACACACACACACACACACACACACACACACACACACACATATATATATATATATATATACACAAATACATACACACACACACACACGTATATATAATATATTATCTATTATATATATATATACGCATGCATAGGTATATACACATACATCTACGCTCACACATACATACGTATTGTACACGTATATGTAAATATACATACCTATATATGTACGTATATAATGTGTGTATAAGTAAACTTGCATATCATTATATAATGTATGTATTCATATATATACGCACGTATCTATCAATCTATCTATCTATCTATCTATCTTTTTTTTTTCTTCCCGCGATCCCTTTTGATCGAAATCCCCACCTTTTTTTTCCGCGATCCCTTTTGATCGAAATTATCCCCCCCCCCCCAAAGAAAAGCTCTACTTTGTAATTTGTCCATGTTCTGTATTTAACCCTATCTATCTATCTATCTATCTATCTATCTATCTATCTATCTATCTATCTTTCTATCTATCTATCTACATTCTCCTCTATACTTGGGTTGCATGGCATTGTATACATCTGCGCGAGTATGTATTTGTAAATGGAAAAGAAAGTTGAGATGAAGAGAAAAGCAAGGAAGAGGGAAAAGTAGCAGCAGTAGCAGCAGCAGCAGCAGCAGTGGTAGTAGTAGAAGGAAGAGGGGGAGATAAAAGTTAGAAAGAAAACAAAGAACAGAAACAAGACTAGCAATATGAAGTGGGAGTAGTTTTGGTGGTGTTAATCCCTTTTAATCCGGGTGCTAGATTGGGGTATTATTACAGTTGATTCCCAGGGTCAGATCTCCATAAAATAGAAATCTTTGATCAATGACATTCTCTCCGTGACCGTCACGTCTTTCTGTTTTTTTTTTTAAATTTGACACCGTGTGTCTAGGATTACCGCAACATTTCAAACTGTCATCTGATCCCTGAAATGCCCAGGTCCCACTATTGCTAAACATTGGATTAAAACGGATTAACAAATAAATCTTCCCGTCACTTCACCACACACAGCTACTCATACATTTTCTCCTCCTTTTTCTTTTCCCAACTATTTTCTCTACCTCTTTCTATTTTTGTATGATGTTTAATATATTCAAGCTGGCATAACCATTTTTCAATTTCATTTGTATGATGATGAGGAAAAAGAAAGTACTGGTGGTGATGATGATGATGATGACGATGATGATGTTGATGTTGATGATGATGGCGATGATGGTGATGATGACGATGATGTTGATGATGATAATAATGATGACATTGTAGGTGTTGCTGGTGGTGATGATGATAGTGACCTTGCTATATACGGTGTGATATGGACTTCAAATTTTGACTCAAGTCCGGCAAGTTCAAGATCTTTTTCTTTCCTTTTTTTTCCTGTAAAAATATGTTGCTGATAAAAACAATATATAGAGTTAGGTTAAAGTGTAGAACCAAGCATAATTTCTTCATAAAATTGGAGAATATTTAATTTTCTCTCTTTTGAGGTTTTCGTCCTACCTATCTTTTCGGAAAAGAATTGACTACATGCAATCAATTTACCTGACAAGGTTTATATCAACTTAACTCCAAGTCACCACACTTCTCTCCCCATTGCTGCCCATCTCTCATCGTCATGAAACAGAATCAGGAAAATACCCAGAGCTATTTCTAATGACCCAGTGAACATAACCACCTGGAAGACACTTGACAACTAATTCCTCTGTTATTTATTTTACTCTTCAATTCAATACAATCTGGCTTACCAATTTTTTTGATTTTGTTTTGGTATCAGATTTTGGTTTGAAGTTAATATAAAACGTACCGTTTGCAAATAACGGAATCAGAAATAAAAGCAAATCCAAAGGATGCGAAACTCGATAAAGCAAGCAAAACAATAGAAACTAATTCTTGATACACTTAAAAGCAGGAACCAAACCCCAACAACCAATAATCTGAAAAAAAAGCCAAATTATTTAAATAAAGGTCATCATCATCATCATCATCATCATCATCATCATCATCATCATCATCATCATCATCATCATTGTTATTGTTATTATGTTTACTCTTCTTATTTTTATAATCATTATTTTCTTCGATTATCATTACTATTTTATTGTTGTTGTTGTTGTTCTAACTGTTGTTGTTGTTTTTATTATTTTATTGCTGTTGGTGGTTTTATAGAGTTAATGTGTCTCTGTTGTTAGCCTGCCAGTTATATGACAGGTTAAAGATAGCATTAGGTAGTATTAGTGTTGGAAGATTATTAATTTCATTACTAGCGAAATAGTGGAGGTATTTTTCTGCAGATTTCTTTTTTATTGGTGGCCATGATTGATGAGTTTACCAAGGGAGATAAATAAAATAAACAAAACAAAAGATCTTTTGTAATGAAGAACAGGAAAAGAAGTTGTGTTTCCAGCTTCAAATTCGAACTAAATGTGTGTGTGCTGTGTGCGTGTGTGTATATATGTATATGGATATTATATATATATATATATATATATATATATATATATATATATATATATATATATATGTGTGTGTGTGTGTGTGTGTAACAAGCACGAAGTATATACACTTAAATACATTCACCCATATAAACGCCGGCACGCATGCAGGTGCATGTACGTGTAAGCGTATGTGTGTTTTAAATTCAGAAAAATTGATTAAGAGTAAAAACTATTCAGTAAAAACTAACATGGTGGAATTGGTGTCCAGCGCAGTGTGCAGCTGTTGGTGATTGATCACAGTTGCATCACTCTGTTGACTGAAGATTGCTTTCTAAACTCCTTGAAACGATAAATACTTAAACTTATTGACTATAGATTGATTACGAAGATTATCCATGATATTGGTAACGTTACCATACACTAGAAGCATATTTGAAACACAGGCACAGGCACACACACACACACACACGCGCACACACACACACACACACACACATACACGAACACACACATATACACGAACGCACACATATATATTTATACATAAATATGAATATACATATATATACGTAAATATACTCATGCTTATACATATGTGTATATTTATATTTGTATACAGTAAGATGAATTGAAAGACACACACACACACACACACACACACACACACTCACACACACACATATGTATATATATGTATATATGTGTGTATATATATATATATGCATATATATATATATATATATATATATATATATATATACACACCCACACACACACATATATACATGTACATACGTGTGAGTGTGTGTGTGTGCTTACGAGAGTAATATAAGTAAAGCTGTGTGTTTATCTTCTCTTGATTGTTTTCTAAAACTTTATTTTTAATTCATTTCAGTTTCTTTCAGTGAATCTGTCTTTTTTAGCACTTATAGAAATGAAGACTACGGAAGATAATAGAGATCGATAGGCAGGTAAACACATACACACACACCTACACACACACACACACAGATAGAGATGTATATGTACATTACATATATGCGAATGTATATATAGAGAGAGTAAGTAAGAAATAGAGACAGAGGTTTGCTTTCATATCGATGCGTTTCTAATGTCTGCTTGATTAAAATCAAGCCACTATTAGTCTTTAATGGAAACTAAAATGATTTATGTGCTCTGTCTACATTGAGAAACTGACGATAGCTCTCCTATACTTTTCTCTCTCTTTTCCTATTCTTCTCCACATTATTTTCGCTTCCAATTTCCATTATACCATTATTCAATGCAGCATGATTCTATGTGTCTTTGAGTCCTCATCGTATCATCTGTGTTGTCTCATCTACGTCTGTCTAATACAGCTACTTCATCACACATTTTTCTTCATTTCATTTTTGAACACTCTTCATTATCAACTCATAGAATGTTATCCAATATGGCTCCTCACATCACATAATTCGCCGATACCTGTAATTATCGCTCTTGCACACAAAGACTGATGTTTGATTTTGAAGTCCAACCTCAAACTGTCTTTTAATCTTCACATGGCAGATCCAAGTGACCAGATTCTACTTTGATCATCTTAGGTTCCATGTATTCACCAACAAAGTGGCATCGCTGTACGAAAGGATGTTGCATTAAGAATAATGAATTACGAATAATACATTATGAATAATGCATTATGAATGGTGCATTATGAATAATGCATTATGAATGGTGAGTTATGAATAATGCATTACGAATAATGTACAATGAATGGTGCATTATGAATAATGCTTTATGAATAATGCATTATTAATGCCGTGTTATAAACGATGCATTATGTACATTGCATTGTTACAATTATGTCGCTTCAATGATGCTGCGCTACAACAAATACAAGTAAGGATGCAGGGTACAGATGTCTGTTGGTGCAAACAAATTTAGATAAATCAGAAAAATACAATACAAAAAAAAACAACCAAAGACACCTGTAATGTGCGTTTGGGAAACCGGTATTTACTTCTTTAAAACTAAAATAGTTTAAGAAGTACTGTGAGGTATAGTTTGTGACGTTTTGGACGAAGTCCCTCATCAGGAAAGGGAACATTTTTTACTTCTTTTCTGAATAAGGGAGAGGACCATAAAATAATGGCAAGTCCACGTGGCTGTATTTATTTAGTTGGATAGCTTGCCATAAATGGCAGTGAAATCTTCCTCAGATTGCGTCCACATTAGAAAATGTAACCTGTGATACACTACGTATCATGAAAGGTGGCTAAAATCTGCAGCTGCATATGTAGACAGTTGCAGCTATATATTCCATAGAAATGTGCAGTTTTCTATAAATGGTTGTAGCTGTACACTTGTGTTACATTCAGCTTGCAGCTGTATGTAAAATGGCTGCAGATGAAGTCTTAAAGATGAAAAATTCTCTCTCAAATCTAAACCACAACTTACTGTTTTTTTAAGAAAGGATATTCGTTAATATACTTCAACTGTAAATATAACGAGGTGGTCACAGTTAGAACGCCGTTGATAATATGTGTACTCAGGGTTGACCTACGGTTAACATAAATCATGTGACATTTATCTGACAGTCAGCTTCACCTTGTATTAACCCACAGGAAGAATTTCCTATGTAACCATGATCTGTCTCCCCCCACCCCGCCCACACCGCATCGCAGCTGCAGATTGAAACTAACTTTGGTAGGAATTATTAAATCCAACATTAGACCCCTATCAGTAAGTATAGCGGTGTTGTGGACAAGAACATGGTGGATAATTCACAGAATTAATTCCACGACGAGACTGTTTATGTTATAGATCAGGTGAGAGTTACCGTTTTATATTCAAAGACTCTGTTGAATGGAATGTAATACAATAAAGAGAAGATAAAAGAAAACTTTATTAAACACACCGAAAATTGTAATTATATTAATTGTGAAAATGTAATTATAAATATAAAAGTAAGAAATAAAAATATACACTGAAATTTTAACGAGCTTTTGAAGAATTTAAGAATATTTGAACAAATGCAGATGAGCTTATGGAGCTTTAGGCAGAATGTCGTCTTTGTTCTGACTTTGTGTTCCGTGTTCAATTTCTGTCGAAGTCAGCGTTACCTTTCATCCATTTGGGATCGATAAATAAAGTACAATTCTAGGATGGTTGATTTATGGAGTTGATTTTGTTGATTTGTGATAAAACTCGAGTTTGTCGGAAAACCCCAGTCGCTAGTAGAAGCAATAACAGTATATTACTGGTATCTATTTTATTGGTTTTAGTTCCATAACCAGAACTTGAAACTATAACAGAAGGATTCTGGCAAACGCTGATTCAGTGTTGGTTATGAAAGTACTAAATAAAGGTTAGTGGGTGTCATGGCTATTGGACTTCGAAGCGTACAATAATAACCCAAAATGTCGTTTACTTTGCAACAAAGCCACACGGTTACTACAGTAACGGGTAGATATAATTTTAATAATAATCGCATTCTTTCTGTTAGAAATTGGATTAGACAAGCTGATCATTACAAAATGTCTTAAAAATACCATGAACAACATTTCATGTTTGAGAATAATGGGAGATGGCCAAATATGAAGGGTGGGGTGGGGGAAGGAATAAAGAAAATGAGTTATAAACACATAATAAAAATAATAAGGATATGATAAAAAGAATTAAAAAAAAAGGAAATAAATAAAAATAAAAAAGATAATGTAAATACGACGTGGAAAATCTAAAATATTTTTAATTTCTGAAGTTAATATTAAAAGGTAAAGATGAAGAAAATGAAAAATTCTTGAAGAGAAAAAGTGAAAGGAAATTAAAAGTCAAGAAACAGAA
>NC_068993.1:1748733-1753214 GCF_001194135.2 Octopus bimaculoides
ATATATATATGCATGTGTGCTTGTATGTGTGTGCGTGCGTGCGTGTGTGTGTAGACAGACGCCAACATACATTCCACCCATAAAGGTGTACACGCATTTGGTTCTTTCAATCCTTTTTAACTGCTGTTTTCTTTTTACGTATTCAATACCGTGTCATCTCTCTATTGTGCTGCCCCCTAGTCACTGATCGATATCATCCATGGAGAAATATAAAACCTGTCCCTGTTAAATATACTCAAAGCTCCTTCTGCCACCATTTGTATTTCGGTCTGTAATTGTTGCTCTCTCATCTCGTTGCTTGAATAACGATGGATTGCACCAGGCCAGCTGTTCACGGATACACTCCTTCTTTTGCACCTCTGTATTACTTGCTAATTCTCCATCACCCTTGGATCACCTTTTTATTACTATCTCTCTCTCCTAACCCCAAACACACATACATGCATAATCATGCGCATATCCAGATAATTCTATTTAAAGCACAAAGACCTCGTCCAATAAAATGCTCAATGAATCACCGAACGCAGCATTAAAATAATTTTTCATATTTATCTCTGTACAATATGCAAATGATTTCTATTCTACGGAATATCACTAGAAAAAGGTGACTCTTTTGAAGTTTCCAAAGGGAGATAAAACACCGTGAAAAAGAAGACATGCAAAAACGAAAAATCCTCAGTGGAGGCTCTCAAAAGTGAATTTATTGATGTCAGTGGGGGTGAGTTAGAAAGAGGACCTATTGGTGAGGGGGAAAGGGTCTCCTCAACGTTACGATCCTCTTATTTCTTTATTTCAAGGCTTATTTCGCATAAAATCTTCTGCGTGATGTTTTAACTTGACTTTGCAATGTCAAATGAGTTACCAAAGACATTGTGGTTGTGACCAAGGGATGGTCATTGTTGGATATTTATCATCCTACTTTTGCTTCATCAACAAATGCAATGACAATACGCTTGAAGATATTCAGTGAGTAAGTGATAAAAGCTCTGTAAATATGAAACCATGATGTGAACAGTAAAACAGCTTTCTGCGGCAGCAGCGCCACCATATCGTTTTCAAATATTCTTCACAACAACGTGTATAAAGGTAAATGCAGTCCCAATGTTTTTAAAGATATTAATTTACAGTTAGCTAAATAACAATATTCCTTTTGAGAGCAATGTAGAGAAATCAAATTATAGTTTTAAACAGAAATTGTCAAATTATGGAATTAGAAGTCTTCAAGTCTGATTAATTTCTGTGACGAAGTTGGTTAAGAACTGAAAAAGCTTCGGAATGATATTAGTTTCTCATCAACTTCGACAATTTTAAAACTATAATCCTATCTTTGGCACCAGTGTATGTCTATTTATAATTGACTTCAGTATGGTCACCTATATTACATGTAAACTTGGATTTTCTTCATTTGTAAATGAACTATACCAAGTAAAAGATAAAATTGCTTAAGCTTTGGAAAGTTTTTCTGAAAGTTTTTCATTTTATTTACTTTTGGAATGTTTTAATATTTTAGCATCTCAAACCTCAAGTTGTAATGTATTTATTATTTTGAACACAGACTTCATAATCTCTCTGTCTATTATAATGTATTCTAGAGAAGAAACGAGCTATTGGTAATAAAGAACAATTTATCTCTTCTTAAATAACATTAAAAGACCGCAGTAGCAGACTTTATTACAATTCATAGGAGGCAATTAAAAAGTACACCAAATCTACAGAATCAAGAATCACAATCAAATTGTTCATCTTATACCAACTGGAAAAAGTGTGATGCAGATAATAATAATAATAATAATAATAATAATAATAATAATAATAATAATAATAATAATAATAATAATAATAATAATAATAATAATAGCAATCGTTTACAAAGTCCCCAATACAAAGTAAGAAGAGGTAAAAGACATGAAGATAAAAAAAAGAATATTCCATCTTAGACCACGAGTTGAATAAGATGCATAATTAAACCGGGTACAATATCAGTTCTGTGAAACAAGAGAAACAACAGCAACAACAACAACAACAACAACAACATAGTGAGAATAATAATAATGATAATAATAATAGTAGTACTAGAAGTAGTAGTAGTAGTAGCAGCAGTAGCAGCAGCTGTTAATAGCAACAATAAGTGATATAAGAATACAAACAATTTTGACAATGATCTTTAGCAACATGTTTAGAATGTATTTCTGTTGAAGAAAATGGTTTGTCGCTCATTTTACGTTTGTATTTTGTTCATCGCAGAGACATTTCTCTTCTTAATTTGGGTTCCAGAAAATATAAAATAAAAACAACCTAAAATAAATAAAAAGTATTATTTTATCTTCTTTTTTTTTCACTTTCTCCTGACTGGTTCTTTTATTTGCCCAAATCTATTTTAAATAACTTCTCGTGTTTTGCTGGTTTATGTATATTTTGTTTTCATTCTTTTTTCGTTTTTAAATATCTTCTCCGAAATTTGTTTCTTTGGCAATTCGCTAAGCAGACTTCTTGAAGTCTCTATCTGCTTTGCCATGTACCAGACAAATCTATTGCTGGTGGCAATACCAAAAAACCTGTAAAAGAATCCATAAGCATTGAAGATGTTCACAAAATTATTCTGAGAGCTACTTCCAACCTTGCAGTTGTTGTAAAATTCTTTGATTAGGATCCACTCTGACAGAATTCACACACACAAACACACACACACACACACACACACACACACACACACACACACACACACACACACACACACACACACACTGCCATGTTTTAATTAATTCATGTTGTTCTCTTTGATCTGTTGTTATTCATCAACTATTTTCTAAAAACCGTTTTCAGATGCAATGATGCAGCCTTCAGCTATTGCTCATGAACCAAGCACAGCTTCCAAGAAAACACGTATGTTTGTTTAGATTCAATATCAAAGAAAAAAAAAGAGTTTAGTTAGCAGCAGCATAGTTCTTGCTTTAGAATTACCATTTTCTTGGTTATATACCATTTTTTCTCATTCTTAGAAAATGTCAATATGTGAAATATTTGTTTATTTTATCAGTTGTTTCGGGTGATTGAATGCATGTATTTCTTCCTGTGTTAGTCTGTTTGTTTTCAAGGTCAGAAAATCTTGTTCCCAGAAGTGGCATCTCTTATTGGTGTTTTATTCTATGTCTGGTGTATTTCTACAGAGGAAAAAAAGCACCTACGAAACTTTATTCTCTGTTCTGTGACCAAATTTTTTGTAATAAGGAATTAACGTCCTCGTTTTTCTCTTTGCTGAGTATGAGAATTTTTCAAGACATTTTGTCACCCAATATCCCTTCCCACTACCCACACACACATATATAATATGTGACAATTAGTTGGTTGTCATGCCCGAGCAGACTCCTGTCACAATAATATATATATATAAATATACATATGTGCGCGCGCGCGCGCGTGTGCGTGCGTGTAGTAAATCCCCAAAAGAAGAACAAACACACAATAAAACACAACGTGAGGATGTGGTACATGTGAAGTATTAGTAGATGGTCAGGGAAAGAAAGAAAGATGGTTTAACGTTTCGAGCAGACGCTCTTCTTCGGAAACAGAGGAAAGTCCAATAGAAAAGGAAGACGGAAGAAGAAATTCGCCAACGATTCACATGTAGTTACATTTTGAATATATATATATATATATATATATATATATATAAATGGTATTTGAATTTCTCTTGTTTTGAAGTCGATGTTTAAGGATATAAAGTACCCTTCCAGGCTTGTGGTTTGGTAGAATTGTTAGAACAAACGACCAGATGTCTCATGCCAAAATTCTTTGGTTTGGACAGCAAAGTTTCTGAAGACCCCACCATCAGAGTGTACCAGTCTTTATTACCTCTTAGATGGTTTCAGTGGCACAGAGATGGCCCACTGTGGATACGTGGGCAAAGTCTGGTTTTCTATTACCGAAACCCCTAACCAAGGCCAATGTGAAACAGAGAATTTCTAGATGCAAGTCCATAGTTTTAAGAAATATACGCAGACATCTGCCGAACACAGCCATTTTTTTGTCTTTTCACAAATATGGTGGATATACAGAAAGTAACACTTCTTAAATAGTATCCAAAGATAATAAACGAAAAATTGATAAGTGAATCAGATTGGTAAAAGAATATGTGATTTTTTTTTCTATATATTGGACATTATTTTGAAAGTAAGAACATGTTGGCAGTCTGCAATAATTTGCAGAACCTAACAATATTTCTAGTTCGATAAACAAAAGATTATAGAAATTGCCTACTTTTTCTGAACTATCAACGAAAAAATTGTGTTTTATTTTCTGAAGCAACAACATTTATTACATTATAACGACATGATTATGTCTCGATGGGAACTAATTACATTCTCACCTATATATAAATGTATGTGTATACATCTATATAAAACATATATGCATGCATATATACGTACATACATGTATATATATATATATATATATATATATATATATATATATATATATAT
>NC_068993.1:1760694-1763141 GCF_001194135.2 Octopus bimaculoides
AGTATATATGTATATAAATAGATAGATAGGTAGACAGATGGCAGGAAAGACAAAGGAAAAAACGAAGAAGAAGCGATCGAAGAACTTTACTTGGAGTTTATTTATCAGCTCTGAAGGGGTGAAAAGCAAAGTTGAGCATGCTGTTATTTGAACGCAAAACACCAAGACGCAGAACAATTAACCATGGCGTTTGTTCGACGCTTCAACCACTCTGCCATTTGGCCAGCTATGAATAGTAGTAATGAGGTATAAAACAGGCTGTTTGTGAAAATGGAGCTAACGTGAGATGCTGCTTAAAAGATAAAGAATCAATTTTGACTGATATTTCAACAAAGCCTTCTACCTAGCATGAAACTATAGCCTAAAGGTCTGAAAATGGATGTGTGAAGTAAGCTTATTGAATATTTCAGTAAAAACGACATTGAATATGAAAGGTAAATAGAGGGAAAAGCTATTATGTGCACTTATGGCAGTATAAAGGTGACAAAAATATTTTATGATGAGTTAATTCAAAACTGATATTGGTAAATCGAGGAACGAGGAACTAAAGTGTAGAGGTCATTTTACAGAAAGGTTTTCACCATTACTGGTTTGTTGTGTTAATGGTATATTGGCCAAATTTATGAGTGAAAAAAAGAAGAGGTGTTTAAATCAATGTGTTTAGCAGAGAATGAAGCTAAAATATGTATAATTTACAATGAAACCACGATAGAGCCGCCATCTACACGCTCTAAAATAATTACGGGACTCCTCTCAGTGGTAAAACCATTACCTTGATTCTCATTGTTGTTGATGTTGTTGTAGTTGTCGTCGTTGATGTATTTGTATAGCCCCAGACCAGCTTTTACCGAGCAGACTAATGATCAGAGTTATTTCAATCATGAACACTTTTCCTGGCAAAGTATTTATAACTACTTTATCGCGCGAGTCCTTCAACTTTAAGACAGTAGGGCGTGATTTGTAAAAGATGTGGCCGTTATTTCTAGTTTTACCTTTACTTTTTTAAATACTGACCATTTTCTAAGTTTTTCTAACCTAATTATATTTCATTGAGAAGGACTTATAATATCGAAACATGTTCATTGCTATTATCAGTTGATCTTAAAAACAAATCGTGTATAGTTCTGCAAATTATATTGATTCTAGACCGGCTGTGCTGACGAGAACACGGATGTCGTTACGTAAGTAAAACGTTAATGTTCGAAACTGCAGTACACAGCTAATTCTTTATTTTATATTTCTCATTTTGTCCTGTTCCGGTGTTCTGCGAATTTTTTCTGGAGAACATTATTTTTCTTTGTGGTTGGGTCGTTGATGACCTCTTTCTAGCATATTGGATGTCCACCTAGTGGTCATCCCTTATACACGTGTAATACAATTTTTTCTGAATTTTCTTAACTTTACACGCTTAGACACAACATGGGCATGTTTATGTGTGTGTGTGTGTGAGTGAGAGAGAGAAAGAGAGAGAGAGAGAGAGAGAGAGAGAGAGAGAGAGAGAGAGAGATGGGGAGAGAGCGCTAGTGAAAAAGCTAGCTAGCAAGAATAAGAGAACTAGATAGATAGAGAAAGACAGAAAGAGAAGAAACAAAGAATCGAAACCCTGGCTGGACTGATGGTTTATTTAACGAAGTATCAAAGGCAGCGTCAACATCGGCGAAATTCGAACCAGGAACGCAGTGAATCAGCACAATTATCGTATGGCATTTGTTCATTTCTCTAATGATTCTGCAGTTTTGAAATCTACCTTTAATGGAAATGAACAAATATTTGTTAAATAAATAAATAAATAAATACATAAATAAATGAATGAGTAAATAAATGAGATTTAATGTATTTTAAAATTGGAAACAGAATAAAGAAAATTTTCGCTGGAAATTGTTGTTCACTTCAAAAGACGATAAAAATGAATGCCGAGATATTTTGTATGAGTTGAGAGACGATTTGTTGTATTCAGTGACTTCCAAATGACTTTACTTACTATTGTCCGCAATAGAAATATTTGTTAACGCTACGTTTCTACGTTCCAAGGTTAAGAAAACAACAAAAACAAACAATAAGAAAAAGCAACAAAATAATCGCCTCTTCATATTCTTCGAAGAATACAGAGTTGTTTAACAATGCTTAATTAGTCAGTATATCATCATTCAGAGAATTCAAAAGACACACACACACACACACACACACACACACACACACACACACACACACACACACACATATATATATATATATATACACACATACGTATATACATACATACATATATATATACTTATGTATGTATATATATATACTTATGTATGTATATATATACTTATGTATGTATGTATATATATGTATAGAGTGAGAGAGACACACACATACATACACTCACACACAGAAATATACATATAAATATATGCATATATATATAGGCATATATATATATATATACATATAAATAT
>NC_068993.1:1763996-1765278 GCF_001194135.2 Octopus bimaculoides
ACACACACACACACACACACACACACACACACACACACACATATATATATATATATATATATATACGTATATATATACGTATATATATATTTCAACCTTCAAAACTGAAATACGAGTATGTACGCATGAATTTTAATACACACATAGACACATACACAGACACACAGACATATAGACAGACACTTACAGACATACACACATCTTTCACCAAAGATAATCACTTCTTACCAACACAAAACTTCTCAACTGATTTATCACTTCAGAAGCTTTTACAAAGATTGTGATGCGACAGACAGTCACACCTCACCTCGTATAGCCTCATTCACTGCCTTGAAGAACCTCATGCGATCCAGCTATGGATGCCTAGATACATCTATGTATATCTATGTGTAACTAGGTACATCTGGATATATCTACACAAATCTAGATATACCTAGATATATATTTTCCCTGAGATAATTTCAATATATATACTTTAACAATACGATCATATTAACACCCTTGAAATTTCTCATTAAAGCCTCCAGTTATTAATTATTTACCTGCTTCTATATTCTATCCTCAACAAGGCTTCCCTCTAATGATATTCTATGTTACAATATAAATTCTCTTCTTAATTCACCAGTCTTTATCACTCGAAAATCCTCAAGATAGCATCTAGAAAATTAATTCAAAAACTTATGGCTTCTCGATATTCCAAGTTTAAGATACGTCTGTGTAATGTTATGTGATTGTGTGCCCTTGAGGCGTGACTACTACAAGCTGCAGCTTTATCTACTCAAAACTGAGCACAGCTATTCAAACTATCAATATAATTGTTCCTCATATTTTGTCTTTTATTCAGTTCACATCCGTTTATCTTTTACACGACTCCCATCAGCACTAATCTGAACTCTTGCAGAAGAATGCACATTTCCCTAAGTCGTTATTCGTTCAATACATTTATTTCTATATTTGCTTGTATTTCCAACGTAATCTTCCTGTAATAATAACTCAATCATGTTTTATTTTTAATATATTTATTTAAAATCCATTGATTATATTATAGAGAGCGTATTTCGGTTAATATTTATGGTAGCATTCATTCGCACGCATACATCGTATACGTGTATGCGTGTGCATACATGGAAACAACACAAAGCAGTATATATATTGTTACATATATACGTATGCACGTATTCACACACACACGCACGCACATACACACACACACGTATGCACACATACACACACATATATATGTTGTATATATATATATATATATATATATATATATATATAT
>NC_068993.1:1765583-1770228 GCF_001194135.2 Octopus bimaculoides
TATATATATATATATATATATATATATATATATATATATATATGAATATATAATTTTCTCTACACTCGTACACACCCATATACATACATCATTCTGTGTCTCAAACTCATATTTATCCATATACGTACAAATGCATAGACAAGAGAACTCTCTCTCTTTCGCCCTCTCTCACACACACACGTACACGTATATGTATTATATCTACATATATATATGTACTTATATATACACGTAGTTGTGTTTATACGCATTCACACATGGCAGGTTGAAACAGGAGAGAATTAAGTGCAGTGATAAAGGAAAATGAACTGGTTTATAACACAACAACAGTAAAACGGAGAAAAACGCGGCTGTGGTGAATGTATCAGAAATAGTTGATGATTGAAGTACAAAAAGGATAGGAATAGCAGCTGTTAGAATAAACACAACCACAATAGAAACAACACCACAACTAACTCGCAGAACAATCATGATTATTAATCTGAAAATCTTTACCAAATTGGTTTTCAATATTTTAAGACTTTTAATCTTCCATAAGATTTCTATTTTCTTGTTGCGAAGAACGTTCTACTTTAAAACAACAATTTTCAAAGAAATTATTTAATTCTAATTGATGACAAAATATATTCGTTTGAAATAAGAAACATAGATCGATAGAATTACTTGAATCAGGTTGTCGCGATGTGTGTGTGTGTGTGTGTGTGTGTGTGTGTGTGTGTGTGTGTGTGTGTGTGTGTGTGTGTGTGTGTGTTTAAAATGCTATTCTGGCAATGTATTAGCCATTGGTTTCAACATAGGTTTGAGGCTTTTTACTGGACCGCCAACAAAAGGAGTTAAACAGTAGCAATTCTGTTTTTATAGGATTCCTTCTAAATTACGCATTTCTTTTATTCTAGTAGCTAGATTTCTCAAATATTCATTGTGCCTATTTGGGTATTTATGAAATGATGATAAATATCACATTTCATGAAACACTGATATCTAACATTTAAAAATGAATTCCACAACTCTTTGGGTGACAGAACTACTATTTATACACGTCGGCTTCCAATTACTTTATTGTGGATAATTAACAAAGATCTAACTTAATTTATGTGCTGACCACAAATAATTTAATTAATCAATGCTTTGTATTTAAGACAGCTAAGCTTTGTTGAACAAAGGTTAGTTAAACCAAACACAATCAAGGAGGACAACTAAAAAAAATAAAATTAAATGAATTGATGCACCGGAGTTACAATTAATTAAATAGTTTGTTTAGGCCCACTTTAGCCATGACTGAGAGGCACTTTGCTCAAAGAAATCCAGTACAGAGTTGCTATCATTGCTCAGTTAGGGGTGAATTATGATCCTGCAAATCTGTGAACAAACGCATTCTCAGATATGACCATGCCAAATATTTAGTTTTTGAAAGGCTAAGACACAAGAGAAACGGCCGATGCTACGACCCTGTCAAGGGCCTCTGGCGCTGATGAGAAAAACAGTTATTTTCAGATAGGTGACAAGGTTCAGATGCTTGCAACAGACTCGATCCCGCTAAGAGTGGGCGTGTGTTTAGTTGGTAGATTTAAACAATTTTAGGTTATTATGTAATGTGTCCTTTCTCTATGACAATCTGACAGCGATTTGACTGGTATTTCTAGTAGATGGAGCAAATACACAAATGTTGCTACATTTATTTGTGTAGTGTTAGTACCATTATATGAACCATGAAGCTTTCAGACTGGTTGGACACCATTCTGTTGTCTCAGCCAGTAGTTATTTCGACACACACACCCTCTCTCTCTCTCTCTTTCTCTCTCTTTCTCTCTCTTTCTCTCTCTTTCTCTCTCTTTCTCTCTCTTTCTCTCTCTTTCTCTCTCATACATACACACTATCTTTAGGAAGATATGAAAGATAATACAGTTAGTTCTGTACGGAAAAGAAATTTCTTTAATAAAATATATTCCTGCCCTTTCCTGTGCCCTCTACACAGGTCCAACCGCTAATGTAATAAAAATTGGTAAAGAGAAGCTGAATTCTTTTTTGATTGATGACAGCTAGCAATCATCGATGTATTCTAATACTTCTGGTCTTTGACAAGATCATATGTTTCATTTTGTCCTGATCTCTTTAAAAGCATTGCTCAGACATAAAAAAATGTCGAAAAAAACCATGACTTATCTAGATTACAATTTAATAGATCATTTAAAAGCTTACGCTATTTCCTTCAATATATTTAATAGAAATATTTTATTGAACTCTCATATAGAAATAATAGAATATTATGTACTTTAATATTTCATGAATGGATAATTGTATCTTGGTTATGGTTTTAAATGCCTTTTACGATGTACTAACATTTTAAGGAAGACAAGTAAGATGTATTATAGCATAAAAACACTAAGAGGAAAGCAAACATCAAAATTTCACCAATTATATTTCATTTGCAATAAAACGATTTTTTTCATAAATGGTATTTCCAACATTGTCACCATCACCATCGTCATAACGTCTCTGTTTTTTCTCTGCTGACGTCATTGGCTGGGAGTTTCATACAGCTCACCTATTCATATAGCTTGAGTCTGTCATGTCACCATTCTTACTCCTTATTACTGAGATTCTCAAAGTTTCCTCCGTCATTCCCGACCAATGGATACCTGTTGTCACTCATCACTTCACTCTATTTCTTGTGTGTATTAAAATTAACATTATCAAATATATTTTAAAATATCAGAATTAACATTATCCAATATTATATTTTAATATAAGGCGGCGAGATGGCAGAATCGTTAGTACGCCGAACAAAATGCTTGGCGGCATTTCGTCTGTCTTTACGTTCTGAGTTCAAATTCTGCCGAGGTCGACTTTGCCTTTCATCCATTCGGGGTTAGTGTAATCGATTTACCCTCCTATCCTGATCTTGCTGGTCTTGTGCCAAAATTTGAAATCAATATATTTTAAAATATAGAAATTAATATTATCTTATATTATATTTTAAAGTATCAAAATTAACATTATCCAATAGACTATATCATCAATTAACGAAATTAACATTATCGAAAGTAAAGTATATTTCCCAAATTCTTAATCGTTCTGAACCGTTCATATTGGTTCTTGCCAACCACATCTGATTTCTTTGGAGGCTTTATGTATCATCTTAGACGACAAGAAATTGCCAACCTCTCATTCAACATTTTTCCATTTTTTGAGGGAATCGTCTCATTAGTAGGGATTCAGTCAAGGTACACAAAATATTATTGGTAGTCACTTTGATATACAATTCTTTTACAAATGTTTATGTATCAAAGTAATTAGCTGTAGGATTCTATAAAGAATAATACCTTAACATATTTATAATCAACAATCATTGCTGTATATCCCAAAGTTACCCCCAGTTTCATCTTTATTCAGTAAGTCTATGACCGTAGGTTCCTTTTATGATCAACGCATCTTCCATCCGAATATGGTGCATCTAGAAATATATTATCCAAATTGTATTTCCATATTTTATAACGAAATGATTTGATTTGAGAGAGATTTGGCTCCTGTTTGTAGGAAGTCCATCTGCTTTGGGACCCAACTAGTATTTATAAGCCACCATTATTAGACAGAGGGACCTGTCGTTGAAAGTAACGTCTTGGTGCCATCATTAAAACTGGCAGAACCTGTATGATTTGAAATAAACGGTAGAACACAAAAAGTATTATATCAAGTCTCAGAAATATATTTGAATGGGAAAAAGTATGTCTTTATACGACAAAGTCCATTACTTTGTTGAAATTGTAACATTTTAGTTAAAAAGAATATAAAGAAACCTCGGGGACTTTATTGGAAGAAAATGTTTAAGAATTTTGACCTTAAAATAATTTAGCGGTTAAAAGTCGGCTCAAAGTATTCTACAGAAAGATAATGTGTAGAACATGACATTTGGAATCTTTTCCGAAAATGTAAGTTTTTGAAATATTAACAGTACACTTTGAAAATTATTTACATGTTTGTGACAAAAATTAAATTAAAAATGTATGTGCTGTTGAATATTTATAGAAATTATATCAAGAGGAGAACCAAGTTAAGTCTAGTTTTTTTATTAATTAATTGAGAATATGTTTACAAAACTATCAAAGCATTCACCTGTCTTTGCCATTGCTAGGTAAAATTGAAGAAATTATTACATGTCTTCAGTAAAATGCTAAAAATCAAGGAATTTAATAAAAATCTTTCAAAATACATGCCCAATTGACTTCCGAAATTGGCGTTGGAAACGAAAACGTAAAAATAAATATAAAAATCTGGAAATAAATTCTTAATAATTTATTATCAATATACAAAAGAAATAGTTATTTATTTCTAAAATGTTTTACTCTGAAAGTAATAAATGCAAAAAGGTTCTACACTCTAATCAAATTTATCAAAATAAAGAAGAAAGAAGTGGTTTTATTTAAGATATGTATTTGATTATTTGTTTCTGAAACACTAAAGGGTATACATAAATACACACATGCATACATACATATGTGTACATACAAATATAAGTATGTATGTATATATATAAATATATACCCATATGTATGCTTACATACAAACATCCATGCATAGATACATATATATATATATATATATATATATATATACATAAATATGTGTATATATATATATATATATA
>NC_068993.1:1770420-1771463 GCF_001194135.2 Octopus bimaculoides
TTTGAAAACTAAAATACCTGACTGTCCATTTTAGTGCATTGAATAAAGTAAAAGAGTGAGTTTTAGAATAATTTCAGATGATATTAAATCCAAGACAAAATTTCATCTCTTTTAGTTGATTCATGACATTTTACTAATATTTTACCAAAATATTAAAATGTTATCATTGATTTCTTAGCAAAAGAGAAAGGCAGGCGGGCAGGCGGGCAGACGGGCAGGCGGGCAGACGGGCAGGCGGGCAGGCGGGCAGGCGGGCAGGCGGGCAGGCAAATACACATGCATACATGGATGAATAAATACATACATGTATAATTATATGTATGTATACATATATATATATTTATGCATATGTATACCTACATACATACATACATGTATATATATATGTCTATACACAAACACACACATACACGTGTCTATCTATCTATCTATCTATCTATCTATCTATCTATCTATCTATCTATCTATCTATCTATCTATCTATATGTCTGTCTGCCTATCTATCTATCTATCTATCTATCTATCTATCTATCTATCTATCTATCTATCTATCTATCTATCTATACACACACACACACACACACACATATATATATATATGCATATATACACACACACACACATTTATTCGTCGTTCCTCCCAGCCACTTGCCTCCCACCTATCCCCTTCATGTGGTTTTGCGTATATACATGTATGAACCTATGTATATAAGAATATGTAAGCGTATTTATACGTATGCGTGTACGTTTCTATCTTTCGCAGATAAATGTCATCGTAGAGTGTAAGCATCAGCGAACAACATATTCTCTTTGAATGAAGACTTATCAACCAAGTTAGAGACATTACCGAAAATGAGACCCATGCGTCGATCCCTCAGTCACCGGAAGAAATGGCACGTGTGACCTAAAGACTATTGAACAGAATTTTTTCGGCGTAAAATAAAACGTATAGAGTAGCCCACCACATTAAAATAAAATTGTTTTATTATAACTGAACATAAAAACAAACATTAATGTTTATATATATATATATATATATATAT
>NC_068993.1:1777857-1780633 GCF_001194135.2 Octopus bimaculoides
ATATATATATATATATATATATATATATATAAATGTGTCTATGTTTATATGTATATATATGTGTGTGTGTGTGTGAGGCTGTGTATGTATGCAGGCACACACAAAGTATTTCACTTGATATAAACCAAATGATTTGATTGTCTGTTTTCTTCAAGTATGGAGTCATTTCCCTTTTGTTTTTACGCTCGTCTTTCTCTTTCCGTCCTCTTTCTTTATAATGTCTTTAGCCACAGTTTTGCTCTTCTATCCCCTCCACGTTATTCTCCAATTATTTCTTGATTTAGTTTGTCTCCATTTCGTATTTTCTTATTTTTATATGTTGCCTCGCCAAACATTTATTCTTCCATCGTTTCACATGATAAGAATTTTATGCCATTAATGAGAAAATATGATTTTATAGAATGGTTTGTTAGATTTGATTAGAGCTAAACTAATCATTGTTTTTCTGCGAGTTCCAGCTTATTTTCTCATTTTAAATTAAGAGCAGTGGAAAGACAGATGGATACCAAAACAACGAGATAGATAGGCAAATAGACAGCCATGTGGAAACATTACACACATACACACATATACGCTGATGACTATGCACATACATACATACATACACACACAAACACGCACGCATACATACACACACATATATACATAAAATTACAAGCGTACAGGTACATACAAATACAAATACACGCATATATATTAGACTTGCTATTAAGGTCCATGTATATATCGTCATGTAAATATATATGCTTTTTCTGTCTGTCTGTCTAGTCATGCATATATGTATACGCATATGTATATGTATGTATGTATGTACGCATATGTATGTATGTATGTATGTATGTATGTATGTATGTATGTATGTATAAGATACGAGACTGCAAGTGAAAGCTTTGTGTAAGTGAAGACTGTCTCAGTCCGCGCTGTCCTACTTGGGTGATGTATACAGGCGAAGGGGCAAAATGCCTGCGACCCTGAGACACCTGTTGACGATAGAGAAGGGTTTCACACTTTGTAATGGATTCAGAAGAGCTTGCAAAACTTCTGAGTATCTTCTGCAGTTTCTGCATGGGACAAAGCATCTCTGAAGCTTATTTTGCTTCACCTTCGACAACATCTTCTGGCGTTGAAACATCGAAGAGCATTCAGAAGAGAAACACTCATGAATCAAATTTTCAGGCATAAACGAGGCAGATAACATCGTAAGAGTCGTAAAGTGTTTCCTCAGAAATAACTCGTTGACTGACAACCAGGGAAACACAACCACGGAGGTTACACAGCTCTACCACAACACAATAATAGAGAAAAGGCTTTTTGTTCATCAGCAGATGGTCCTGCATTGCTATATTGGTAAGAAACTTCAAGGTAACAGTTACATAGATGCAGAAAGTCGTCTGTCTTGGATCACGAGTCGGTAAATTAACTTTCGCTTTGAAGTCTAAGGCTTTGTGATTCAGCAACAAGATGGCCGATGCACAATTTGTATCGCGATTCAGGTAATATGTCTGTCTGTGACGACATACACGCGTACTGATACATAAGAAGGAGCGGAAAGGTGTGTGTGTGTGTGTGTGTGTGTGTGAGTGAGTGAGATAGATAGATAGATAGAGAGAGAAATGGAGAGAGAGAGAGAGAGAGAGAGAGAAAGAGAGAGAGAGAAAGAAAGAGAGAGAGAGAGAAAAATATGAAAGAAGCATAAGTTTATTGAAAGAAAGCGTGAGATGTATGTATGTATGTATGTATGTATGTATGTATGTATGTATGTATCTATCTATCTATCTATCTATGTGTATCTGTTATTCTATGTATATATGTATATATGTCTACTCTTGAACAGGACCTTCGTGTAATTCAACGCTTTTCTGGGAACAGATAGAGAAACAAAGAGAAAGACAGAAAGAAAAAAGAAAGGAGAGAGAGAGAGAGAGAAAGAGAGGGGCGAAAGCGAAAGTAAGAGAATAAGTGATAGAAAGAGCGAATGAAACAAATCGTCTTCAGAGCAGTATTTACAAGGAATACTTTTGAAGAATGGTACTTCTAACAATTGTAATGCCTGCGAGGGACATTCACTCCATCTTTTTTTAAAAAATATTTTATTCAATTATTCAATTGAATTCAATAAAATTGATTGGCATTGTATTTACAGAGTAACAATCCTTCGTAATTCAAGTTGAAATATTGATTCATAATATATATTATTAAAATAACAAACATATAAACTGAATAGCGATGATATGGTAGTAAATAGGGATAACAATACAAAACACTAATAATGAAATATAGTGACGCATAGCGATATATAAACAATTATACATACATATATTCAGGCATATATATATATATATATATATATATATATATATATATATATATATATATATATATATATATATATATATATATATATATATATATATATATATATATATATGTATATGTATATATATATATATGCATCTGTATATATATATATCTTTATAAGGATATATACATTTTCACATTTAAATATATACGTGTGTATATATATGTCTGCATGTATGTCTATATATATGTATTTATATCAGTCTGTCTGTCTGTATGTCTGTTTATCTATCTATCTATCTATCTATCTATCTATCTATCTATCTATCTATCTATCTATCTATCTATCTAGATGGATTGACAGATAGATAACGGTGCAAATAAACGAATAAATACACTTGCACTTGATATATAAAACATGCACACAGATACACATAGAGAGAGAGAGAGAGAGAGAGAGAGAGAGAGAGAGAGAGAG
>NC_068993.1:1780643-1783568 GCF_001194135.2 Octopus bimaculoides
GAGAGAGAGAGAGAGAGAGAGAGAGAGAGAGAGAGAGAGAGAGCATTGAGCAGTATCATGATGTCGGCGCTTTGATACCCAGCACGAATCACTATGATACGATAACTCTTTTCCAATAGTCCGATGATTCCACATAGTTTCCAGTCCTCCATGTCAGTTAACCAAAGCCGTTGACACTCTACCAATACACGAATCTGCTTCTGAAAAAAAAATGGTGGGAGACATAAAATAACGTCAAATTTAGTTCGAATACTCTGAATACACACACACACACACACACACACACACACACACACACACACACACACACGTACATACATATATACATACATATGAGGTATAAATATTTCGGAGACGTATATTGGAGGTTGACGTAAATGTCTACTGGAAAATCAATAAGCAGGTGTTTTCAAACAATGTCCCTCGTGATAGCTGTTCTGCATGTGTTGCGCAGACTCTCCCTCGTTACGCCTGCTGTTAAATATAGTGAAGCTGTGATTGGTCTATTAGGAATCTATAACCAACGGCGCTATTGTTCACAGATATGTCTGTTAAACACAGTTTAGTCACAGTAAATGACATATTTATTTTGTGGCTTAATTGGAAAATGTAATTATACACCATTTGTCACTTGGTTGATATTGAATTAGAATTTATTTCCGGTCTGTCTGTAAGAGAGGGAGAGAGAGCGAGAGAGAGAGAAAGAGAGAGAGAGAGAGAAAGACAAAGAGAGAGGAAATGATATGTCACAGCCATTAATGGAAGATCTGTATATAGCGGAATTATAGTCTCCTTATGTGTGTGTGTGTGTGTGTGTGTGCGTCTGTGCGTGTAATTAAAAGTCATTACTGGTTTATCGTCTTTCTTTCTTCCTTTCTTTCTTTCGTTTCCCCCCCTCTCTCCTCCAAACACACACTTTCTCTAACAATGTCTCACAGTCGTTAATACAAGAGCTCTGTACGGTTGCAACAATGCGGCCTGTGTTTTCTAAAGGAAACTGTATGTGTGACTTTCAGATGCGCGCGTACGCACACACACACACACACACACACACACACACACGCACACACACACACTAGTATCGAAAGTTCCCTTAGAAAGACAGAAGCGAAAGAAGAGTCCATAGAGTCCACCTTAAGATTCGAAATCCATATTTGTAAACAATTATTCCACACCCATGTTTCTTATGGATCTTTCATCATCCCCGAATAAGTTGGTGGTATTAACCTGAGATCACGTGGTTCAAAGGGTCAGAATTCATCAAGAGGCAAAAATTTTGTTATATTTAAGGGAAAAAATCCTATTAAAATGATCTTTTCTACTCTAGGCACAAGGCCCGAAATTTTTGGGGAGCGGGAGCAGTCGATTAGATCGACCCAAGTACGGAACTGGTACTTAATTTATCGACCCTGGAAGGATAAAAGGCAAAGTCGACCTCGGTGGAATTTGAACTCAGAACGTAAAGACAGACGAAATACCGCTAAGCATTTCGCCCGGCGTGCTAACGTTTCCGCCAGCTCGACGCCTTAATCCTATTAAAATATTGATGGCCTGGCTAGTTGCCCTTTGCTTGTTTAATCTGCGCGCGCGAACGCGTTCTTATGCAGTTAGTCTGGCATCCTTTATATTCCATACTTTTATTCTTTTATATGTTTTAGTCCTGAGGCTGTAGCCATGCTGGAGCACCGCCGTGCACCAGTCTGTTATCATTGTTGTATATAATTAGTGGAATATCATGGATATCGGCTGTTTGTGTGCGTGTGTCTGTGTGTATGTGTGTATGTGTGTGTCTGTGTGTGTGTAGAATTTATTTACTTAGTGTATTGGTTAGGTGTTGAAGCTCTGTGGTTATTTCAATATATTCTCCCGCATAGAGGAGGTAGAACTTGATGTGCAAGCATCGTCTGAAGGTCCTCATTCTTATTCTATGAATATATATATATATATATATATATATATATATATACGCACACATACATACATACATAGCTACATAAATACATACATACATACATACATACATACATACATAGGCACATGGATATATGTTCGTATACTTGGAGTTACTATTCAATTTAAGTAGAAGTATTGTTAACACCAGAACTGTCTGGATAGAAAATAAAACAGAGAAATAGAGAAATATGTTGGCGTTTTGTATTTTTAGTAACGATTAAAAAGAAGAAAGAAGAGAAGTATTTCTTTCTAATTGCTTTATTTTGCAACCAAATCTGACAGGAAAACATAAACTCTCCACTTATCTGAATGTCACTAAATACATTAGAGTGACAAGAGGATTTTATTTTGACAATTGTGTAATGTAACTTAATGATTATTAGAAGAGACACTTAAATAGCTTGCCGACGCTGAAAGTAATTTCTGTAAAAAATATATTTATATTAGTGAAATGTGTTCGGTGTTTAAGAGAAAATTATATGCAATCGCTTTGTTGGTAACTAATGTTGCCTCAGTCAAGTGGTAGTATTTATACACGCAAAGGCGGCGAGCGAACAGAATCGTTAGCATGTTGGGCAAAATGCTTAGCGGCATTTCGTCCATCTTTACGTTCAGGGTTCAAATTCCACTGAGGTCGACTTTGCCTTTCATCTTTTCTTCCGGGGTCGATAAAATAAGTAGTTGAACAATGGGGCCGATGGATTCGACTTACACGTTCCCTAAAATTGCTGGCCTTCTGCCAAAATTTTAAACTAATATTTAGTCATACAGATAGACATACATGCACACACACATATGTATATGTGTATGTGTGTATGTGTGTGCATATATATATATACACATACATAAATACATACATACTTACATACATACATACATACATACATACATACATACATACATACATACATACATATATATATATATACATACATACATATATATATATATATATATATATATATATATATA
>NC_068993.1:1786506-1791144 GCF_001194135.2 Octopus bimaculoides
GTATATATATATGTATGTATGTGTATGCATATATGTATATATACACACACACACTTATATATATATGTATGTAGACACACACACACTCATACCAAGATACTCATGTTTATCATTACACTGAGTGAAGCATATTTCGCCATACGTACATACATGCATGCATACCTTCATACATACGCACATACATACTTACATGCATACATATGTTCATATATGCATACCAGCATATACGGATGTATGTATATGTTTCCACACATACACAGACACGTAGACACACATACACACGACATACTCTCACAAACGCATATATTTTCTCACATATACACATACACACGTAGATTAAAAAGCGTAAATGGTTCTCTGTCGGTTTCGACGGCAAATATTCAGTTGCATGATTAACTAAACAATCTATTCAGTGAATCAGTGTGTAGGTGGCCGAGTATTCCGCAAATATGTATAATTTCTGGTAAAATACGCACAACACGATGTATGACAGGGTGGACCCTTTAAATTATTGGTACAGCCTGTAAGAAGGGCCTCCACACAATTTCCCTGTACCCAATTTGAAACAAGTGTTGGGTGGACTCGGGGCAATGACATTGACCCACGACCTTCTTCGCTGCTCGCAAGGGATCTGAACCCGAGAGCTCAGACTGCCCAAGCCGAAGATGTTTATACATGGGTGCAACTGTCTACACAAGATGATAGTGGTGGTGGCGGTGGCGGTGGTGGTGTTGTTGTTGGTGGTGGTATTGATGCCGATGAAGATGACAGTCGTTGTGACTATGATGATAGTGATGATGATGGTCGTGGTAGTGACAGAGACGGTGGTGGGGGTGGTGCAGGTAGAATCGATGATGATGGGGGTGCCAATAATATCGGAGGTGGTGTTGGTAATTGGAGTGGTGATAGTAATAATTATAGTTATAACAATGATGATGATGATGATGATGATGATGATGATGGTGGTGATGATGATGATGAGGATGTTCATGATGAAGTTGATGTTGATGATGGTGGCGATGGTGATGATGGTGGTGGTGATGATGATGATGACGACGACGACGACGACGATGATGATCTCTGTGTTGTTCTTGGTGATTGTGGTTACATTCGTGTTGATGATTATGGTGATGATAGTGATGAACTTAATGATTACGACGATGACGACGATATAGGATGGTTGTGATATCGGTGTTGGTAGTGGTGGTGGTGGTGGTGGTGGAGATCGATGTAATTTCACTGAATGCGTTTGCCTTTTAAGTCCATGGGGCCTGCCTTGACATCATCTCATCTTTAATAACATCATGCAATCCACTGACAAATTGATAACTAAACGAAATTAATCCAATTTATATTTCTGTGCCATCAATTCAGTAAGACATCATCATCGTCATTACCACCACCACCACCACCACCACCACCACCACCACCACCACCACCACCACCACCAACAACAACAACAACAGCAACGACAACGACGTGATATCATTTTCACGCGCACACATACAAAAGCTAGATCTATATATATAACAATATAAACGTCGGTTTGAACTTTTGTTATCTTTTAATAAATATTTTCAATTGGATCATAATTATCTGCCAACAACGAACAATAAACGGGGGTTGGTGGGGGGAAGATGGGTTTTATCTCAAGTACATCGTTTTATTTTGTTCACATCAACTTTGATTCTTCCCTCCATCTAACTTACCGTTTATTTGTATTGTTTATACTTTTTAAAATATCATTTATCTGTTTAATTGCTTTTTTTCTTTTTTAAATAATAATTTCATATTGTTGTTGTGACTGTTATTAATTTTTGAATTTGTTCATTTATTTTAGCCTTCAATAACAGTTATTTCATGACACAAAAGAATCCGTGAATGTCTCTATTTGAACAATTTCATTTTATATTATTTTCCTGATTTTATTAAATCAGAAAAAAAAAAAAGAATTCGAACAAAAACAATGATAGATTTTATGCTAAAAAATATCTTTTGTTTTCCATAACAATTCCATGAACACTTGGACAATTCTTCGCTTACTTCAGATGTTGGCATTAGAAGATATTTGTCTAATATTCCAAGAAATACTGTATTCTTCATTACGACAACTCTGTCTCTAACTCTTGGAAAAACAAACAGAGTTGAGTTAGTGGGTTTTTTTTGACAGGAAACAAATGTAATTCGGATAAATTCATTATAATTCATTTATTTCAGCTCTTTGATGTTTGAGTTCAAATCCCGATGTTGATAACTCTACCTTTAATCCTGTTTTGGTCTATAAAATAAAACAACAGTTCAATACTGCGATCGATTTACAGACCTACTCTCTCTTTCAGAGTTCACTGACATCCAACTGGACTGGTTATTGTTATACAAATGATTATACCAACTGATTCCAAAACCGGATAAAGGAGAGAGTTGAGCAAGGGACTAGTGATGCCTCGTCTCATAAACACTAACTCTTTACAGAAGTTGTCCATGGGAAATAGCGGAAACCTTTGCAGTTTCCTTCTTAACCAGAAACAACTCAAGTCCCCACTCGCTTTCATCTACTGTTTTATAGTTCCTTAAGCAGCAAAATTCCTTACTTTAATGCTTTCTCTTCGGAATTATCAATATTTCGGTTGGAGACCATACTTATCAGTATAACCACGATCCTTCTATCATTGAACCTGAACAACTTTTCGTTCCGACTCAATATAGAATAACTGGGTCTTCTCTATAAATAGTAAATCTATTTGTGTTCAGAGGTCATCCATTTCTTGCTATAAATTCCAATAAATTGAAGCAAATTCCTAATTCTTCTGCAAAGCTTAAAAAAGGCGAAACATATGGCCAACTGTAAAGAATCACTCTTATAATGAAATAAACAATACATATCTATCTATCTATCTCTCTATCTATCTATCTATCTATCTATCTATCTATCTATCTATCTATCTATCTATCTATCTATCTATACGCGTGAGTGCGTGTGTGCGTGCGCGCGCGTGTATATATACAGTGTCAATTTTATTTGTGTTTTATCTTCGGTAGAAGCATAATTAAAAAAGAAAAATATTTGGAGTAAAATTTGCATTATTAGGCTGGAAACTTCTGCAGATGTACATAAATATATAAACATTTCTACATGTGTAAAACTAAATAAATATATAAACATATACAGGTAAAGAAAAAAATTTCGAAGAGATTTGCTGCATAAATTCTTCCTCCTAACAAAGCAAACCAAGAACAAAAAAAGACACACACAGAAAAGAAAATGAAACGAATAAGTGAAGAAATTTGAAGGTTTTATAAAATATCCTGAATAATGAAGTTGGCAAGATAAGAATATAATAGTAGTAGAATTCGAAGAAAAACGTTTATGATCAAAACAAAAATATGCTAAAAGAGTTTCCGTGTAGATTCTTGCTGCTAATAGGTAGAATTTTAAATGGGATTTCTTCCATCCTTTGTCCAATTTATTGTTTCCCCACCTCCTGTTTTACATCGGTTCCAGCACACATATTTTACCAAATACTTTTTGATTCTCTACTTTAGACTAAGTGTCGTGAAAATAGACAGCGATACTTTGTTCAGATGTAGGCTTGTAAATTTAGGCTGCGAATGATACAGCTAGCTACGACATCTGTATGTATGTATGTATGTATGTATGTATGTATGTATGCATGTTCCGATACTTCTGTGTGTGTGTGTGTGTGTATATGAATATATGTCACTACGTACGCATATATATATATATATATATATATATATATATATATATATGTATGCGTGTTCTCTTCCATTTTTAATTATTTGTAATCTTCCTACATTACTTACATTATTTACATTTGATGGATATTTGTCCTCATCTTTGTTGTTAACACAACGTTTCGGCTGATATACCCTCCAGCCTTCATCAGGTGTCTTGGGGAAATTTTGAACCTGGGTTCTCATTCCTAAGGCATTTTTCGATGTTGTTGCATATTTTTACTGTTCCACTTACAAATATTATTTGGAATTGGGCTTATTAGAAGGTTGACTTGTCTATCTAAAACCTTCAGCCTTTTGAAATTGTTCTTTAGTCATTTATAAGCAAGACCAAATGCCACACACCAGAGGAGTCTCTCTATAATAACAGTGTATCAAAATGGCGGTGGCCCAGCATGGCCCCAGCATGGCCCCAGCATGGCCCCAGCATGGCCCCTGCTTTGAGCTGAAACTAAAAGAATATATATATCTATATATATGTTTGTATGTTTGTATGTAAATTCAGTGGTTAGCGTTGATGTTGTTGTCGAGCTCCAGGCCTGATACAAAGAAGTAGGCTTAAAATCAATGATGTCCCAGTTGTGACCACCCCTCCTTTTATTCAGTCACAGTATATTCCAGAAGCGGGTGGATGTGAAAGTGCTAACGCTGAGGGTAGTCGTGGTGGTGATCGATGATGATGACGATGATGATGGTTATGGTGATGGTGGTGGCGGTGGTGGTGGTGTGATGATGGTGATGATGATAAAGATGACAACGACTGAACATTTTGATAAAACATCTCTCAAAAATTTGCTTAGAATATTTATAAAATAAACACATATACACTCACATATACAAATGTAGATGTATGTACATCCGTCTCTCTCTCTCTCTCTCTCT
>NC_068993.1:1791561-1792453 GCF_001194135.2 Octopus bimaculoides
ATATATGTATATATATATATATATATATACGTATACACAGATACTGATAGAGAATATGTGTGTATGTGTGTGAATAAACTGAGTTTCAAATTTCTCTTGTAAATTTTGAATTCTAATTTAAATATTTGGCAGCGAACCTAACATACAGTAAAATCAGTCTGATGGAAGAACCGCTGCCAAAATTTCTCTTTGCTTACATTAATTTCCTAGAAAACCCTGATTCTAAATAGAGTTGAGGTGGAATGGGGGTGGGGTGGGGTTGAAGCTAGGCGTAGAACTGGGATGCAGGTGGTGGTGGTGGTGGTGGTGGTGGAATACAATTGAATTAGAAATAAAGAGAAAGCCGATGAGATAACGCTCACTATATGGTATGAGTGTGTGTGTAGTAGTAGTATTAACAGTAGTAGTATTAACAGTAGTAGCATTAATAGTAGTAGCATTAATAGTAGTAGTATTAATAGTAGTAGCATTAATAGTAGTAGCATTAATAGTAGTAGCATTAATAGTAGTAGTATTAATAGTAGTAGTTGTGGTTTGTGAGACGGAGCCCTTCATCTGAAGGGTCAGCCGTTTCCCTGAGGCAAAAGTGATTAGCTGATAAACACATACACGCACGCACACACACACACACACACACACACACACACACACACATACATATATAGGCACAGTTATGCCTTTGTGGTAAGATGTTTCCTTCCCAACCACATAGTTCCAGGTTCATTCCCACTGCGTGGCACTCTGGGCAAATATATTCCACTGCAGCCTGAAGCCGACCAAAACCTTGTGACTGGAATTTTTAGACTGCAACTCAAAGAAGCCGTCGTATATATATATATATATATATACATATATATATATATATATATATATACACACACACACACACACA
>NC_068993.1:1793746-1797055 GCF_001194135.2 Octopus bimaculoides
TATATATATATATATATATATATATATATGTACGTATGGTATATGCATTCATCGCATGCATCTTATATTCACGTTTCTGTAAAACGCACGCAGACACACACATACACACACACTCCCTGTCTCACATATCTGATCCAGAAGAAGTGCTCAATACAGTCATAGAGCACCATAGTTTATTTAAGCTAATCCAGTGTCCAGTTACTCTGGAATTTCCACGTTATGTGGCCGCTTCTTGAGACAAGTCTAAATAGTTTCGATTCCTATTATTTATATTATGCATATTTACATATATTCACATACGTACACACCCACACACATATATACCATATATACGCACATATTAATACCGATAGTTAAACACGCATGCATATATGCATCTCCACTCACTCAAATGCATACATACGAAACGCATGTTGCACGTGCATGTGCGCGTGTGCATGTGTACGTGTGCATATGTATGTGTACGTATGTATATGTGTGTTTATGTGTATGTGTGTGTGTGTGTGCGTGTACATGCGTGTACTAATCCTAATTTAATGAAGCAGTAATTCTATATTTTAAGCGAACCTAATTGAAATACACGAAATAAAGTTTGGAGGTTTGATGCCAGAAGATGCAAATTCTTCGTTTATTTAAGAGTATGATTGATTCAACCATAATTGTTTGCAACAACCAATTTTCAAAGACCTTATCAAAATCATCCATTTGATGCCTTTTGTACTTTATTTTCTGTTTCCTCAGAGAGAAAGGAACTTCTTCTCTAAATATATTTAATCATAAAGAAATTATAAATTTCCGGGTTATTACTTCCCGTCATCGTTTGCCAGTCTTTTGCCAGAATCCATCCTGACTATATTCTTCATCTGCGATAGATGAAGTGTTTGGAAGTGTTTGTCTTGGAAAAAAAAACGGATTACTTGTAACTGGCCCTCCACATTCTTCTCATAGTGCCGGGCACCTGGTTCTGAGACAATGAGTGCGTGTGTGTGTCTGAGAGAGAGAGAGAGAGAGAGAGAGAGAGAGAGAGAGAGAGAGGGAGGGAGGGAGAGAAAGAGTGTATGTGTGTGTGTGTGTGAGAAAGAGAAAGAGGGAGAGAGAGAGAAAGTGAGAGAGATTAAGTGGAAATAGAAAAGTGGAGAAAGAATGAAAGACAGTTCTATCGACTAATCTTGTTCACTCTTCATTTCGTATCACAAGAATAGCTGAAATGATCACATGGTCACTACGGAACCCATACGATATAATAAAATAAATTTTTTTAAATTGCGGCTCCAGCTTGGTCGTTGTGTAATGACTGAGATAAGTGACTAAGAATGAAAGCAGTACAGCGTAGAGTAAATACTTCATTGAATTTGTACTCATTTGAGTACCGATATCATTTGAGTAAATGGAACGCCTAATCTAAGTCCCTGTCACGTCAACCTCTCGTATCGCGAAGACGATATCAGCTCTTATGCAACGTCTTTAGTTTGAAGTTTTGCTCCTTGTACGGACAAGTATAGACTTGAGTAGTTTAAATGTTGATTCATTGTGTAACCTTCGTCTTCAGTTCTTTTTAAACAAGATCTCTGTAAAAGAGAGAAATGAAATTTCAGCTTTGGTACAATGTTTAGATTAGCATAGACAGCGTCTATTGTTGGTTGTATCAGAGACTAGACAGCCATTGTAAATATTGCAATATTGATCATGTAGCTTACAATTGACAAATTAAATGGCAGCTCTGAGATTTATTGATCCAGAATTTATTCCTTATTAAATAAATAAAATTAATTTTCTTTCACTACGAGAATAAATTCAATATTCTTCACCCGCCACCATCACCATCACTACCGCCACCACCACCACCATCGCTTTCTTAAATAAATTGATAGCTCGGAGCATATAAATAGATTTAACATTACAACCATGTAAAATAGCAGATTTCTTCTGATAGAGAAAGTGATTTCAGATAGTTTTAATGAGGCTAGCACTGCTAAGCAAATTTGTAATTTCCTGCAAGCATACACACCAATAAATCTGAAGTCTTTTAAACTATCAACGATTATTTTATACATCTATGTTGGATATAAATAACTTGTTTCTCACTATTATTGTGCATTGGCCAAAAATATCGGACACAAATCTCAATCCTTTATATGTTCTATTTTACCAATTTCTTTAACCGTGTTTTTCTATGAAGGTGAAGAAAAATGTATTAAATATTCGGTATGGTTTTAATCTTTTTAACAAGGTGTTGGAGGGGGAGGAAGTAATGGTAAAGTGCTGGAGAGAATGTTCTATAGAATTTGATTTTATCGATTTATATTCTAAATTCAACATTGACTGGGTTTCATTTGGTTTTTCTCTCTCTCTCTGGTGTCAATAAAATAACTACCAGTAATTTGGAGGGGCCAATTTTTTCAATCGACAATCATGCTTTTTTGGCAATGAATGATATTTATTTTACAGAGAAGCATTCAGACAGTTATGCGGTTTAAATGATGGAATTGCTGGGTAATGAGTTCGAATTTATTGCTTGCTTTGGCAAGAATACTGAAACACATGAGTGAAGGTAAGGAGAGAGAGAGAGAGAGAGAGAGAGAGAGAGAGTTTGACTGTCATCACTTTCCGGGTCGATGAAATAAGAACCGTTCGAATACTGAGATCGATGGAATCGATTTACTCGCTGTCCCGAAATTGCTGGCCTTGTGCCAAAATTTGAAAGTGATATTGAAACAGGACCGAATACAAAGTAATGCGTAACATTTAGGACGTGACTCCTTGTCAGACGTATTTGTGGTTCTACCTTTTGACTGGAGAGTGCAAAAATGAGGACTCTTTGAAGGACGGAGCTGCAGATGTAGAAAAAGACAGAACACGTGACGCTCATTATATTCCCAATAAACAGGATCAAATAGTTGAAGTTTGATTGCTCTCATGGCTAAACCTGGCATGGTCAACCTCTGGTGCGGCACAGTCACACCTGTGTGTGTGTGAGTGTGTGTGTTTGTGAAACATAGCAAAATGTTGAAGACAATTAGAATAGGTAAAGCTAGAAGCAAATGATGATGATGATGATGATGATGATAATAATAATAATATTAATGTTGATGACGATGATGATGATGCTGAAAAAAACATATAACAACAATAACAACAACAGTAGCAACTACAGATCGATGAACTGAATCAAGTTGTTTTAATAACAATCAAATATTCTGATGCGATCAACCAAAACAAGCAGCAGAATGCCTGCTGAATTATTTAGTATGCAAAGTATTGGCGTGTGCGTATATGATGTATATGAAATCATATATATATATATATATA
>NC_068993.1:1797728-1805973 GCF_001194135.2 Octopus bimaculoides
CGAGATTAAACAATAATTGAAAATGGCGTTGTTGATATTTTTTTGCCCCTTATACAAGAAACAAATGTGATTTAGTCTAAAGCAACTGCGGAGACAATTTATTTAAGTTGAACAAGTTTTCTAGTTCGACACAAAACTACATTTTTGAAATTTTATTTTCTTCCTCGTCTGTTGAAATATTCCACAATACCAAACAATCGACTGATTTCTCAGTAGGAAACGTTTCCAGTACATACATAAAACATATAGATATACACGCACGCACACACACACACACACACACACACACACACACACACACACACACACACACTGATATATGTTTCTGTGTATGTATATACACATGAATATATATATGTGTCTATATATATAAATTTATATACATGTATATATATTTATGTATATATATACATATATATATGTATATATGTATATATGTATATATGTATACATATTTATATACATAAAACGTTATATATATATATATATATATATATATATATACATATATATATATATACATACATATATACAGTCATGCACACACATACACACAGAGACACACACACAGGCACACACACACACAAGCACGCACATAAGCAGACAGATATATATTATTTAGACGGTAAATTCAGAAAAGTATGTAGAATAAATTACATTTTTAAATTTGTATTTCCAGGCGGATTAGGTGGTAGGAAGTGTGATTGGGCAAATCTCTTGTGGTAACAAGATTATGACAGTGGTGATGATGGTGATGATGATGATGACGACGGCAATGACGACGGTGACGACGACAACATGGTGATGATGACGATGATAATAGAGTGATTGATTAACCATCGACAGTTATATTAGTTACAAGACGTCGGATTGTTCATGTGTTAAACATGGTTCTTTTCTTTAGTCTCAGGCCTGCGTGGTTGCCCTAGGGCTACACAACAGCAACACTAGGATTACTGCATCAAAACTGGTCAGCAGTTATAAGGGAAGGTTTTTAGGCCTTACTGTCGTTTCTCAGTACTTGAGTGGTTCTTTATTTATCGAGTGCCCGGAAGAATGAAAAACAAAGTTGATCTTGGCGGGATTTGAACTCAGAACTTTAAAAAAGGAAACCAGGAAAAAATACTGCAAAACATTTTCCCCCAACGCTCAGATGCTGCTGCTATCTCGCTTCCTTATACCTGTGTAATATTGTAAGTTAACCACAATGCTATTATGGTAAAATTCACAGTTGGAATCCATAGCTTTTCCAACCAGAAAGGAAAGTCACTGACAGATATTTGTATGAGTTCTGTGTGTTGTGCAGTTAATTTGTTCAACAATAAATAAAATAGACAGCAAATGACTCTAAGCGTTGACCTCGATACATGGTCAGTCATTTGTGGAGTACGGTTCTCTTTGATAGCCACATCGCATTTAAACAACGATTGAACATCTTATCATATCTGTCTGCTGTTTTCTGATATTATAATTCGAAATACATAACATAATTAGCAACGATGCATTATTAACGGACAGTTTGATGTGCACGGAATATTTGTTCAACAAAATCAAACGCTATATAAAGAAGGTTGATCTGTAAAATTAACTTTTGAATGCAGTGAACCAGTGATTAGAGCGTCAAACTAACGACGCTATAGTTCACAAAAGCATGATTAAAACAAAAAACAAAACAAAACAGAAAGTTTGTTTCAGTCTGCCAATGTAGATTTTCCGATCTATCAACTTTGCATTTGATTAATTGCTGTGGTCGCTTCAGTGACCGCTTCACTGGACAGTTTTGATGATTTAATTGGATAGTGAAGTGTCTAGCAGAAACTATTAAGACACTATTTCACTTCAAATGATACACCGACCTAATGAATGTTCATTGAGGAAAGTCTTCTACCGATACTACTACATTGCGTTACAATGGTAAGATAGAAAGATGGAACCGGCAGCAAATAGGTAAAAAAAAGATTCAGAGTTCAGATGGAATTGGTGGAAATGTTTTAATCGACTCAGTAAAACGGTTTGATCTTAGTTGAGATGCCAAAGTTAAGTGGTGTGTTCAAAGTTAAGTGTGATGTGATGTAGCGGTCACGAGTCGAAGAGAGGTTGCACTTCAGGTCAATATTATTGTTTTCTTCAACTTTTCGCGAAACACACCTATGCACAATTTTCTTTTGATATGCTGACCGTTACACATCCAGGTTTTCTTTGAGACATGTTAGTCCGGCTGTTTTGAGGTTGCAGTGGAGTTCACACGGAAAAGAGTGCTTCCTGAGGAGCTCGCTGCCGACATATAGGATGTTGGTCTCTTCGCTTTTCACCACTAAGTTTATGTATTTGTGTTTGCTGTTGTTTAGTAAGTGCCGTATGAGAGATGCAATACACCGTTCGAAGGCTGTCGACACTGACCTCAGACCCTTACCTCCTTCATCTCTTTTTTGGTAGAACCTGTGAATATCACCGTTTCTGTGGAAGTTTCCAGTTCATATCATGATCTTGTGGATTTAATGTCTATGGAGTGGATTTCATCTACAGACCAGTCAAGTGTTTCAAATGTTGGAATCAGCGCTGATACTGAAAATACATTGTGAGACATTGCTTTGTTGTAAGAAGAGAGTTCCGGCTGCCATATTTTTCTTAGTTTAGTATGATATTTTTGGATTACTCCATCTTTATCCACAGCCCCTTCGCATGATATATTTTCATAAAGGCTTAGGCATGTGTAGCATTATTTGTATTGAACGAACAGGGGAGATTAAGAGACTGTTGATGCAGATATTTTGCGTCTGGGGAACTGATTTTCCACTTTCAACAATAATCAAATACGATCGTTTCTTTTGGCTAAATTTCATTCCTATCTCAGCTGAAAATGTTATCAACTCAAGATGTTTTTGGCATATATATATAACTTAGATAACGACGCACACAGTTCCAACAATGAATCTAATGAGGTACTAGAACTTCTAAACACAAATTCTCATAACGACCGCAAACCTAATCAATAATATTAGCACAAGTAGCTCTAACCCCTCTTTTTGTAGAGAGATTATTGATAACGTGGATCCTTATTATAACAACGTTTTAGCTAAGAGGTTAGTGCATGCTATCATATTTTGTAAGTAAAGTGGCTGAATCAGAGTTTGGTCACTGCGCATCTATAATAGGATCTACCATATTAGGCCCATCCATATGTACATACGGCCCAGTTGAAGTAATTGAGTAAGGGCTTAGTTTAATTATAGCAAATGTATCCTTGTGCGGTTATCTTGAAATGACAGGACATTCAGGCTTATATTGTAAAAATATATCATGAATTATCAGAAGTTTGGTTTTTAAAAGCAAAGAGACTGCACAACGGAGAGCATGTCCCGCGCAATACAGTTTCTTTAAAGCATGAGGAATTTCTAATCTCAGTCAGTTTGTAATGGTAATATTAAAGAATTCGTCAAAATTTCATTCCGTTATCATTTCCAAATATAGCAGATATCATTAAACAGCCATATGTTACAAGATCTGGCCAAGGTGTAAAATCTAAGATCATCCATCCATGATGTTGCATTGAATTAAATGTTACGTATTGATTGATTGAATGTGTATGTATTGGAAGTTGATCTATGATTACAATTTCGATACTATGTGATAGAATTATTGATCATTCGATTGGATATATTTACATATAATATTGACCCAAAATGTGCATATGATTACAGTGGGTCAGTGAGAAGTGTCACATAATTTGAATCTCAGCATGAAGCAATTTTATCGATCTATCGATTCTATAATCTGTAGGATACTGTATTTGTCAGAATTGGACATGGACGGAATTTAATTAATTTCTCTCTTTTCGAAAAGGAGAGAGACGCCATATTATACCTAGTTATGTGGGAGTTGTTGCCCTTCCATTATAATAAGTACATGGGTATTTTTAAATATTACTCTATTAATATGTATTATCAGACGAAACTAATCCGTCACTCTTGTCATCAGATCAAACTACTCCATCATTCTTATTATCAGACCAAACTACTCCACCACTCTTATTAGACCAAACTACTTCATCACTGTAATTATCAAGCCAAACTAAGCTATCACTTTTATCTATCAGACAAGCTAACGAGAGAAGCCTACTGCAAAGCGACCCCCAGGTCTCTTTAAAACCTCACTTAAGTGCTTTGGAAAGGAAAGACTGTAGTCCCAGATACATCTAGAAAATATGGGGAGGTCCTTTGGACAACTGGATCAAGAAATGTAACTCATAGCTACTGCCTAATTGAAAATAAATACTGTCAATAAACAGCACATATTTCTTAGTAATCTTATCAGATGGTAAACGATCAGAGACGTTGAACTTGTTAAAGGTTAAATGTTGTTTGAGATTAGTACGATAATGAACTTATAAATATTTGAATGAAACTTGTTTTTCAGCATTGAAATTTTTTCCCTTTTATTTGGCATTGATACAATTTAGCGTCAGATACTTTCTTCTGGTGTTTTAATTCTTCACTAAGCAATATTGAACCAAATATTTCTTTCTGGTGTCATATTTCCTGACAGACCAATTTGGACCAAACATTTCCTTCTCGTGTTCTTTATTTTGAATCAAAATAATGCTGATATAATGTTTGTTTTTCAACCATCCTCCTCTGTTTCTTTAGACTATGTTGGTTTCTATGATATATTACAGTTCCATAAATGGTAATTGGAAACAAGCTGGCATCACAAAAATGACTTTATTGGATTAAAAAGAGATATTTATCTGGTATTTATCAATAAATGAGAATGATAAAAAAAGTGATATAATTAAATTTTAAATGGAAAATTTTTAACGGCTGGTCAAATAGTACGTCTACCGTTTTGTTAAAAAGCCAGGAGTTAAAATCTTGTTTAGTGTTTATATTTTGGGAAAGACACTTGCTTGTCCTTACAGAGAATCAATGAAGAGACAAGTCAACGAAGGTGGCTTCTGATAGTCTGACTTGTTAGAATTAACAACTAAATCTCCTCCAAATCGTAGTTGGTGTCATAAAACCGAAGATCATATATCTGTTCAACAAGGAATAACTTGGAGATAAACAACATCAACATGATATTACAACAACAAATGAGGAAGCTATCCAATGATACAGTCTCTACATGGCCGCCATAATTGCTAAAAGTTAAAAGCAAAATTTTTCTAAAATAAGACAAGGCTGTCTTAAAAATGTCACAATTGGAAATGTTCATTATAAATCAACTATATCTGACGATTGTCATGTATATCCCAGTTTTTGAATTAGTACACTGTATCATTGCATGTCATAGAAGTGACTAAAAAAGTTTGTGAGAGGAAGAGCATCGGGTTGTGTTGTGTCGACGCCCCCAGGCGAAGAAGTAGGATCTCCCAAGACATATAAACAGAGGTAGTCTGGCCGTGGTAAGATTGTTGGGTAGCAGTCGAGTAGCAGTTGTGTATCGGTTGAGTAGAGATCATCCGAAGGTGGTAGATAGCAGTAGCGTTGAGACATAACAGTGGCGACGAGGATTCGCAGCTCACACAACCACTGAGTAGTATTGCGATATAACAGGTTGTAACAACCTGCCTGAAAAATTCTATCCAATTCCCAACATTACGGAAAAGCAGACATAAAACATTCATTATGTTGAATGGTAATTCTGAAGAAAAGTGAGGTTAGTCTCGACTAAATATTCTTGATCATAGATCAGCATTAACTTCGGGTTACACGTCAATTATGAGGAGACAAAAGTTCACTCAGGTGTTATGAATTAGATTCCCAGGAAACTGACGAATCATTAGGAAGTATGGTAAGACTGGTTCTTCTGTCATGAAAACAAGAAAATTCTTATTTTTGCGATTTAATTATTTAAAAGTCAGACTGTAAAAATATTAAACCATATTGAAGTTATCAATATCGTGTAAGTATCTCAATTTTCCAATCATATTCAGTTAATTAAACATCGAAATTAGAGATTTCTTTTATATGGAGAAAATAGACGGATGACATAAGTATTTAATTATATAATAATTAGTTTTCTAAAATTGATGAATTAGAAGCAATTAGCATGATTTCGCTTACATTAACATGTGCTGTAAACTTGAGTAAAAAAGAAATGTCTAATTCACGTCAGCATTTTCTTTTGTCAAATTGCCACGAATTTCGTAGATTTAACATTTCTTATCATTTACATCAGACATTAATATCTGGAACTTATCCAAATTCTTATCCACTTAAAATGGCTTTTGTTTCAATGCCAAACAAATTTTGGTTATTTGAAAAATCATCTTCTAACAAAGTACATTAATTAATTTTAACAATTATGAATAATTATTGTAGCTTATCTTTCTGTTCTGTCAGTTGATATACTGTTGTGTAGGTCGGAGATAATGTTATATATGTCTTGGATAATATTTCCGAGTAAAGAAGCAGGATTTGATTCCTACGCTCTTTAATATCTACAGAAAACAAATCTAAATTGAAGAAACTTTTGAGTTTTGGAAACGAGTTTTGCCAACCGTGACACACACACCTGCTGTTTACATCAAAATTATTTTCACTGCAATAGAGACGATTTAATTAAGTATTTGTAACTCTGAAGTTTGGTGAATTCTACATTTTGATAGTTTTACTTCATTAAGAAGAATCATTGACAATAACAGCCTAATTTTGGGTGGATTTCCGATAAACCTATAATCAGAAACGTTCCATCATAATGTTTACATATATTTTCAAACGTTAACTTGTTATCTCGAGAAGACAAGTTTCACTAAATACAACGTATAGATCTGTTTGATATCTCCAATCTGCTTATTTGTTATTTGAAAACAATTAAAATATTTTTGTACTCAGCAATAACAAGAACAACATCAGAAACAACAACAACAACGATAACAACAACATCAAAAACACCACCACCACCACCACCACCACCACCACCACCACCACCAACAACAACAACAACAACAACAACAACATGTCATTGTCCACTTCTAGGAAAACATTTCTTCGATGCATCTGTTCCTAATAACATCAACGTAAGGTTTGCTATTTTTTCACGTTATTCACCTCAATGAATGTGGAAGGCATCTCACAAATATCTAACCGAAGACAATCTGGTTTCGAATTTAACAAAGCACTATACAATAATACCTCGTAGAACGAGTTCCATTCGTTCCATGACCGAGCTCGTCTTACAATTTACTCGTTTTACAAATCAATTTTCCCTATTGATGTTTTTCTGTATTGAAGTTTTCACACCCTACACATTTTCTAATGTATCCTTCATTTCTTAAGATAGCAGAGTGTCATTTGAGGGAGATTTCACTACTGTTTCTGACACATTGAGTGAACACTTTGTTCACAGAAGCGTGGTTACGAAGTTTGCTCCATAACTACGTTGAACTAGCCTTGGGGACGACGAAGGTTTAAAAAACTGTGAAAGAATAGGAACTTGAAACCACGTCTTGAAGATTCAGTGAAGATTGTCTGGCATCAGGTGTTATCTGTAAATTTGTATATGTGGATATATGAATTTATGCCCGCGTATATATACATACATACATATATATATATATATATATATATATATATATATATATGTATACATACATACATATATGTATATATATATATATATATATACGTTTTAGGAAGGTGCTGGTTGTATGGCGTATACTTCAAATATGATGACGTCAGACTCATCTTGTGTTTGTACGCAATTTAATATCAATGCGTTGTCAATGTTCCCACTTCTGAGTCTCTCACTCTCTATTTTTTCTCTTTCCCTTTCTCTTTCTCTCTGTCTATCTGTCTCTGTCTCTCTCTCTCTCTCTATAATATATATATATATATACATGTGTATGTGTGTGTATGTGTGTATAGCCATATGTATGTGTGTACTTATACGTGTAAACAGACATATAAACGAATATATATGCGTATATGTATGAATGACTGTATGACTATTTGAATCCACATCTAACACTATAAACTACGAACATTTTTGCATGCGTGCGTGGGTGTATGCATGTGTGTGTATGTGCGTGTGAACGTGCATGTATATGTGTGTGTGTATGTGCTGAGAATTTGGTTTGTCGATGCATGTGTGTGAAGTTTTATGTAAATTGGTGTAAACAGAACTATAAATTTCTTCAATATGATTATGGGTTTCTATGTACGTTTGTATGTGTGTATGTATATGAACATTTTAATGTGAATAGTCGTGGATGTGATATATGTATATATATATATATATATAT
>NC_068993.1:1806547-1810957 GCF_001194135.2 Octopus bimaculoides
ACACACACACACACACACACACACACACACACACACACACACACACACACACACATATTTCTTTTATTAAAAATACGGTCGAATAAATCTGAGCTGTGTTGTGCTTTTAGTTTAATACAGAAACTTAAATTTCCCTCACTCAAAAATAAACTTACATAATAAATCATCATCATCAACAAAAACAACAACAGCAACAACAAAACAAACACCGTAAAATACACAAGCCAACACCAGCAACAACAACAATGATAAAATAATAATGATTATAATAATAATAATAGTAATAACATAGACAAGCAAAATAAAACCCAAATAAACAAAGCAAACCTTTTGGTAACTATATTCAAATATTGTTCTTACTGTAAAATATTGTCGTTTAAAGAGGGCCATGCAGCGAAGTATTTTGCCCCACAGTTAAATTTTTCTATGGCCATTTATGAGAAACAAGCAAAGCACATTTATGGCACGATTCCACCGAAGAAAAAAAAAAAGAAAAAAAGAAAAGAAAGATAAGGTAAACATTGCTATGGCTTTACATTCTTCACATCAAACAGTTTCGCTATTATTGTAGGATGGGTTTTATCTTTTGAAAAATTCCAACGCTTTTTAGACCCTTTACTATTAGAAATTGTTTATAGATTAATGTCATCAGGGGAAGGAGGAGAGAGTATGTGTATGTGTGTACGGTTGTATTAGATGTATGCATATACACACATATTTATATCTGTTTGTGTGTGTGCGTGCGCGTGTGTAGATGTAGCTGTATGAGTGTGAATATATGTGTTCGGATATTTTCGAATATATAAGTGTATGTTTTTATGTATGTATATCTACGTCTATATTTGTGTGTATGCATCACATATATATATATATATACATATGCATATATACATACATATATATATTTATATATATATATATGCATACACACGCACACGTATATATTTGTGTGCATAGCTTTGGTTCTATATTTTTATGTGCATAAATGGTTCCGTGTTTGCACATATGTGTGTGTAGACGTATTTGCATATATATATGTGTTTGTGTGTATGTGTGCGTGTGTGTAAGTGTTGTGTATATATATCTTTTATGTGTGTTTATGTCTGAGTAATATGCATATAAATGTGAGTGTATGTATGTGTTGGTACATATGTATGTGTATTTTTCTTGTGTGTACATGTGTGTTAGTGCGTGTATGTGTATGTATGTGTGTGTGTGCGTGTGAGGGTTTGTGTAACTGACATATAACAGCAACAAAAACAACAGCAATGATAATTCTAATCGGAAGTGATTATGTAAGGACGAGGACGCTGGTTGTGAGTATTGCGATGATGATGATGTCGAGGTTAGTGATGAAAAATCATAAAGATGATGGTAGCTGTGATGGAAATAGCAACGACGACAAGAACTATGATGATGATGATGATGGTGATGATGAAGATGATGATGATGATGACCAAAGGGGGGATAAAATGAGGGATGCGTTTTTGCCAGCATAACCTAACTGTACAACAACACTAACAAGATTAATGAAAATATCCACAATAATTTGTTCATTGATAATCTTTTCTACTATAAGGATTTGGGGGAGGGGGATAATCGATTACATCCACTCGAGTATTTTACTGGTACTTAATTTATCGACATCGGTCGAGGTCATGCGACTGCTCCTGTCCGAGGAGAATAAACTCCCCGATGCTGTTCGAGCCAACTCGATCTCCGCAGTTCTGCATCAAAAATGGAAAGAAAGAGCTTGTAATATAAATGCCTGCATATATGACTAACATGTATCAATATCGATACGTATGCGTAACTAACATGTAACACATGTCGCAACGACGCGTGTATACGTAATTAACATGTAATACGCATGCGTGTATGTGTAACGAACATGCCATACAAATGTGTATATATATATATAAACGGCCAGCAGACGAAGGTGACGCTTGTTTACTGATCATGCTCGAAGAACCCTGCGAAGAATTCTTGCAGTTCCGAGCAATTCTGATTTTTGCAGGTGTTCTACCTTCACACTTGCACCAATCTCTTTCAGCCATGTTGGTAGTTGAGTGCTGATAGTTCCAAGTGCACCAATTACTTTCTGTGCCCTATCAGTATTTGCAAAGGGAAGTCATCGTTCCCATCTCCAGCCTGACGTGATACACACGGACCCGGGTTTCTGATTATTGATGCGTCATCAGCATGTATTATTATTATTATTATTATTATTATTATTATTATTATTATTATTACAATGATAACTATGAGCCTGATGGTGATATGGATCGTTTCTCTCTATCATATCAATAAAACAGCAAACACAATATTCTCTTCCCCCTCTCTCTCTTTTGCACAGTGACGAGAGAAGGAGAGAAATAGAGAGAGAGAGAAAGGAAGAGAGAGAGGAGAAAGAGAGAGAGAGAGGAGAAAGAGAGAGAGAGAGAGAGTGAAATATAGATAAATAAAAATCTAGATAGATCGGGGACACAAACACAATCACATATACACAATTCCTCTCTCGCTCACTCACACATAGATAGGTAGATAAATAAGAGAGAGAGAGAGAGAGAGAGAGAGAGAGAGAGAGAGAGAGAGAGAGAGAGAGAGAGAGGTAGAAGTGAATGTGATTTCAATTTGCTCACATTATCTTCCTTGCCAGGTGAGCTGCGGCAATTATCAGTTGTTTTCTTGTCCCTTTATATTACAATTTAGACATTTTCACTGTTGATGTTCAACTGCATCTATATAATATAATGGATTCAACATTGCCTGTGTATAAAGACAGCTGTGTGAATGTGTGTATATATATATATTTGTGAGTCTGTGTGTGTGCGCGTTTGCATACATGAATGTATTAATGCATATATATATGTATATATGCACATACATATATATACACACACACACACATATATACAGATATACACATACAAATATATGTGTGTATGTACATATATACACCTATACGCATTTGTGCGTGTGTGTATGTTTATGTTTATATGATGGTCTCCCCAAGCTCTCTCCATCTCTCTTCACACGCACCCCCACACACTCACACACATCCACATATACACACATACACACTCACACACGCGTCACATATGTATATCCCGAAAATTTACAATTACTTTCGTATAATGTGGAATCCTAGATGAAAGCTTTTTCGCATCCAATATCTTTATTTTAAAACCATTGAAATTGTTAGGGTATTATTATTGTTGTTGTTGTTGTTGCTGCTGTGATTATTATTATTATTATTATTATTATTATTATTATCATTATTATTATTATTATTGTTATTATTGTTATTATTATCATTATTATTATTATTAGTTGTATTATTATTTGTTTGAAACGTGTTTCTCCTTTTATTTGTGTGTATATGTATTTGTATTTGCACGTGTGTGTGTATATGTGTATGTGAGTGAGTGTGTGCAGATTCGTTTGTACGTGCACGTATATATTTGGCTGTATGCATCTATATATGTGTGCGTGAGTGTGTGTGTGTGTGTGTATATGTTTTGTATGTTTACCTTTGTGTTTTTGATATATTTCTCTCTATACACAAATGACTTTCTGCCTGTGTGTCATTCTATATGGGTATCACTTTAATCATTACCATAATCATCCTCATCATCACTATCGCCATCATCATCATCATCATCATCATCATCATCATCGTCGTCATGTTGATGACACGACGACGACGACGACGACCACCACCACCACCTCCACCACCACCACCATCATCGTGATTACGATCATTATCAAATCATTAGCAGCAACCCCACCACCAGACTCATCGTTATCCTCCTCCTCCTCCTCCTCCTCCTCCTCTTCCTCATTATCGTCATCAACATCAGCAAGAACAAAAATAGCTGCAACAACAACAACAACAACAACAACAAGAAAGACTAAATCAAACGATGCCAGAGTAAGTTTAGAATGGAATTATCTTTTACCATTCTATAAAAGCGAATGAAGAAGAGATCGTGTGGAAGGAGAGATAACAATGAGGGCGCAGGGAGAGGAGCCCCAAAGGGACAGAAGAGAAACAAAGATGGCGGCGATATATTAATGGAGACATCGTGGTCTACAGTCTGTACTTCTCTGTTGGAGGACACAATACCAAATAAAGTGTTTATAGATGCCTCTAGATGCAACAGATTTGTCATCCTCTTGTTATTGTTCATCATCATCATCATCACTTTCTTCTTCTTCTTCTTCTTCTTCTTCTTCTTCTTCTTCTTCTTCTTCTTCTTCTTCTTCTTCTTCTTCTTCTTCTTCTTCTAACGTCTACGTGTTTCTCCATCACCTATGTCTGTACATTACTGCAAAATAACACCCCCCCCACCACCACCGCCACTTACAGCAGCATCACCAGTGCCATTGTCATTTTTAACAACTAAA
>NC_068993.1:1811106-1813226 GCF_001194135.2 Octopus bimaculoides
TATCATCACCACCGCCGCCGCCACCATCTTCGTTGTTGTTTCTTTTGTTTTAAAGCTACAATAACAATAATACCTGAATCATTTGTTCGCAGCAGTTCTAAAAACCTTTCTATTCTAGCGAGATCAATGAATGCGTTGCGTTCTTTATATTTTGACATAAAGGGGTGGTGGTGGTGGTGGTGATGGTAGAATGATGCAGCAGGGAGAGAGGAGAGGTTTTGGTTGGGTTTATTTATTTCTGCTAAAATATTTTTCTCACAATTTTCTATTAAAACTGTATATGGCTTTATTATTATTATTATTATTATTATTATTATTATTATTATTATTATTATTATTATTATTATTATTATTATTACTGTTATTCAAAAATAGTTATGTATGATTAAATAGGAACAACATATTTACATGATCACGATGTGATGAGAACTGCTGAGAAGAGGCACAGTTCTTGTGAACCACGACTGTTTTATGGTCACAGCAGAAAGTGTCACATATGAAACACGTTGACGTCGAAAATTTCTATCAGAACAGCATTGATAAGAATGTATCTAGTCCGACGAGGTGGGCAACTTTCAGTTCGATAATAACCACTAGTCTACTTGTATACATCTTGTAAAAATTTCTTATCCCAGAACTCTCGAATCAGGGCTCTACTACAAGATGCAGGTCGGTATAGTTCTTCGAGCTAATAAAGATGTGTTCCACACAATTTTTGACCCTTTAATGTGCCACACAATTTTTGACCCATTTTGACCTCTCTACTTGATGGTGTGCGGTTCACTGTTGTCCTTCAGCTTCCGGTTATCGCTTGCCAGTTTTGTGCTTTCCTTTCTGCATGAAAGAAGGCTGGACGCAGGCGCAACTTGTTTTGAAGTCACTTTCGCATAGTCTGATGTAGTTTTATTCTTGTCCCCTTATTTGGCGGAACAGAGGTGATCTCGGCTATCTATGCATGCCTGGTCTAATGAGAAAGGATCTGGGTTCTTAAAATTGCAGTTTGGAGTGACCATCTTAGTTAATCTTTACGTGAAATGATCTTATGATCTTATTCATATCAGGGTCGCAGTTTTACGAAACTTAAGCAAACACTCTCAAAGAAAATCTTCACTAGACGCACCATGAATATTTCTCACATACACAGACACAAACACACAGACAGACAAACACACACACACACACACACACACACACACACACACACACAGAGACAAACATACACACACACACACACACACACAGACAAACACACAAAAACATATACACACTCATACACACACGATATGTAATAGAGTGAATATAGAACAGTTTATTATTATTATTATTATTATTGTTATTATTATTATTATTATCATCAACAATATGGCTGAAGGAAACGATTTTCCCTGAACTCTTGTCATCGTGTCTGTCTCTTCTCTTTTATCCTTGTCATCTTGTTTTAATCTAGACTAAAGCATCAACTTCTGGATATCAAAGCTAAATAGAATTCTCTGAAGCAACTTACGTTATCTTATAACATTGCAACAAGACGATACGATGTTGGCACTCTGTCTCATATAACGACACACATTTATATATAAAAAGAAAAGAAAAAAACATTGATATTCCTTCAAGAATCTCAAGGATTCTGTCTCATTTGCTGTCATTGCTAACAAACACTGGATATTTGGAGACGTTTCGTGCTGATAGCATTCTAAGACTTCTCTTTTAACCATTATATCTGAAGATTTTTGCAATTATTTGTCAATATTCTTACATAATATTCCCTCGATTCCTGGGAGTCTTTGTACGAGATAAAAACTATAAAAACACTTAAAACAATTTTTAATCCATAAAATTGTACAGTCACGTCTTCATATTTGGGGAATATGTAGTGGACGGTGGTGGTGACAACGGTGGTGGTTGTGATGGTGGTGGTGGTTGTGATGAAGGTGGTGATGGTGATGGTCATGGTGATGGTGGTGGTTATGGTGATGATGATTGTGGTGGTTGCGGTGGTAACGACGATAATGATGATGGTGATGATGATGGTATTAAGCTGCTGCTGCTGCTAATAATGGAGGTGATGACAGTGCAGATGGTTGTGGTAGTGATGATGATGATGATGCTAGTGACAGTAA
>NC_068993.1:1813236-1815628 GCF_001194135.2 Octopus bimaculoides
TGCTGCTGCTGCTAATAATGGAGGTGATGACAGTGCAGATGGTTGTGGTAGTGATGATGATGATGATGCTAGTGACAGTAACGATACGAGTCCGGGCGGTGCACTGGTACAAATGCATATTCTATTTTGGAGTTCGATGTGTCTAAGTTTCGGATGTTGATTATATTCTGATCGAGAATGAATATTTTTGTTTAGCGATTAACGAACTAGGCTTACAAAGATAAGTGCTGGGGTCGATTTTCTCGACTAAAGGCGGTACTCCAGCATGGCCGCAGTCAAATGACTGAAACAAGTAAAAGAGTAAAAGAGTAAAAGAGTAAACACTGTTTGATTTTCCAAAAGCTGTGAATCGTCGTTCCTCTTCCTTCTGCCCTTTATCCGTAATTTTCCCGAGGTGAGATTTCATTGTCTTTTAGAAGAAATTGTTCGACGCACTATTCGTTGTGTTACGTCTATCTGTAGTGGTTTTCCTTTTTTCTTCAGCTTCGTATTTCCATCAGTAATGATTTCCTCCTCGTTGCAGAGTGATGATGATGATGATGATGATGATGATGGCGATGATAGTAATGATAATAATAATAATAATAATAATAATAATAATAATAATAATAATAATAATAATAATAATAATACTAGTAATAAGAATAAGAATAATAAAACATTTTAAGTAACTGTCAGCATGGTTTTAAAATTAGAGATCACCAGGGAAAATATTTTCAAATTTTGTATCACCTACATTTATATTTCTTACTTTCTTAAATTAAATTTGAGGCCAATAATAGAAATCATCATCATCATTATTATTATTATTATTATTATTGGCTTATCTTATGTTGGAAGGATTTGAAATGTAAAATATTGGTGTTGACTTGTAGAATTGGTTTGTAATGAAAATACGAAAGATAAGAATTTTATATATATATATATATATATATATATATAGAACATCCATATATATTTATCCATATACATGCAAGCACATATATTTATATACACATACACAACACGCTCACGCGCATACATAAATGTCATATTGTATCAATGTGATTTAGAAATTCATGCATATCATTTGTCCTTACTTCTATCACTGCTTTACTCTCTTCCTCGTCGTTCATCCGATATTTCTTGTTAATTAGAATCACAAACACACGCTCACGCACTTATATATATACACTCGTATTTACACACACACAAACACACACACATACAGGCTAAGTTATTGATATTGTAAATAATAAAGAAACGATGTTGCTTGACTGACGTTCTGTGGTCAAATCTCGAGAGTCGTATTCCTTCCCAGTATTACCATCTTCATCTGCAGTACCACCATCATCATAACCATCATCATTATCACCATCTTCCTCACCCTTATCATCATCATCACCTACACTCCCCCACCCCTCCCCCACCACCTTCACCTTCGCCTCTGCCTTTCCATGTCAATAGGAACCTCTACAACGAATATCTTCAGTATTCTATGTTACATAGAAAATATCGTCTCTGTATGTCGATAGTGCAAGTACGTGTAGTGGTGGTGGTGGTGGTGGTGGTGGTGGTGGTGGTCGTCGTCGTCGTCGTCGTCGTCGTAGTAGTAGTAGTAGTAGTAGCCACATTTGTCGTAGTAGTAGATGCGTATGTAAATAAGTGAACAAAAGTTAAAAGAAGAAAAGCTCGACAAAGCTGCTAATTAAAGCTGTTTATTTAGAGAGTGAGATGTAAAGGCATTCAGCATTTAGGTCGACGTCTGTGGTGTGATGAAAAGACCGTTGTGACACATTATTGCTTCAATTAATCCAGTGGCTCAACCAATCTTCAGACCGATGTCTTTCACAGTTTATTTCCAATCTAATTGCTGCTATTTCTAACAATAACCAAACTTACCAATTCTACTTTCTATTCTTGTAAACTTTTATTCGTTTCGGTTCCATGTCATTATATTGAAAATATACAATGGAATGTGGAGTGCATCCTTAGCTCGAGGAGTATGTAATTATTAAACTCTAACAACAATTAAAGCATATTAATTAAATTACAATAACAATATGCAAATAATAGATGCAATAATAACAACAACGATGATGGTGGTGGTGGTGATGCTGGTGGTGATGATGATGATGATGATGGTGGTGGTGGTGGTGAGGATGTGGATGGTGGTGTTGTTGGGGATTATGGTGGTAGTGATTCCTTTGGACATTACACAAAGGCAGCTTCTCTATGAGATTAGATATTGTCAATGAAACTGGAACCAGTTTACTTGCTAAAATTCTTTACTCCTACACCACCGCCACCACTATCACCGTCGCCGCCAACGCTGCTCCTGCTGCTGCCATAAACGCCACCACCACCACCACCACCACCACTACCACCACTACCACCACTACCACCACTACCA
>NC_068993.1:1815638-1817481 GCF_001194135.2 Octopus bimaculoides
CCACCACCACCACTACCACCACTACCACCACCACCACCACTACCACCACTACCACCACTACCACCACTACCACCAGCACCAAGCACAGAGGAAAGTTAAAGTTGGTTCCAGTAAGATTTCAACACAGGATATCGAATAAAAACAGAATGCTGTGTGGTAAAATCGTGTAGAGACTCAGAGGAGTAATTTAGTTTGGAAGGAGCCTGGTTTAGTGGTTAGGATATACGGCTTACGATCGGAAGGACTTGATTTCGATTCCCGGCGGTGCATTGTGTCGTTGAGCAGGATGCTTTATTCCACGTTGTTGCAGTCCACCCAGCTGGCTAAAATGAGTAGTACCTGTAATTCGTCGAAGGGGCCGGCCTTGTTACATCCTGTGTCATGCTGAATCTCCCTGAAAATTACTTTAAGGGTACGCGTGTCTGTAGAATGCTCAATCACTTTTACGTTAATTTCACGAGCAGGATGATCCATTTACCGGATCAATCGGAACATTCGTCGTCATCACCGACGGAGTGCCAGTTTATAGTGTGGAAATACAAGGTGGAAATAGACTGAAGAAATACAGTGGAATTATAGTGTAGTAATCCTGTGGTAATATTATGTAGAAATTACGGTGGCGAGCTGGTAGAATTCGTTAGCACGCCGGGTAAAATGCTTAGCGGCATTTCATCCGTTTTTATGTTCTGAGTACAATTCTGTACTCTTCTCGTTTACCAAACTCCATTTCAAATGTGTCAGTCAACACAAGGCTATGGTACAAACCATTTTCCAATTTACCATGCCATGGGACCGAACTCGTGTTCACGTTGTTGTTACTAACACAGCCACGAGTTTGTGAGCTGTTCATGTTTATCATCGTCTGTCCTTCCGAAAGCTGTCATGTTTGTTATTTCTATATTTCTTGTTATATTTCACCAATATTCCTTACTTGAGGAATATTCGAGCTTCAAACATATCAATATTATGATTATTGATTTCGATTATCGATTTATGTTACGTTTGTTTTCTTTCTTCTTCTTATTGTTGCTAATTGTCTGCTGCTGCATAACATGTAAGACTAAAAGTAACAAATAGACATACATAGACACACACACACACACACACACTCATAAACATGCACACACGTATAGACATACTCACAGACTCACTACCAATGTACCTAGCAATAATGCTTTACAAACACACACAGTCACACTCGACTACTAACTCACAATCTCGTACTCTGCTCTCTTTACTCACGCTCACAGCTTCACTCCACTACCTACACTCCACTACCTACACTCCACTCACAGCCATACTCCACTATCATCATGAACACACACACACAGCTACACTCAGCTACTACTATCAAGTTCAGCTAGTCACACTCCACCACCATCATTACCACCACCCTATCATTCTCTCCACCACCACCACATTTTACAATAGAGAAAAACACGTACATAAATGTCATAGAAAGTCTACTAAAGAAACAAAGAACACACACACAACCACAAGAGAACTTAGACTTATCCTTAAGACTGAGAAAAACATATACACAAACTCAAAAGAACGTACACACACATCTTCTGATAGAGAAATACACATATACAAACATTTACACTCACACTCACCTTACAATAGAGAAAAACACACACACAAACGCATAAAAAAAATAAGCTTTACGCAAAACTAAGAAGACACACTTTGAAATGTAGACAGATGCCATAGAGATCAGTGAACAGATCAGGGGTGTATGAGAGAATACTTTGATACTAATGACTAAATAATTACATCTATGTTTGTACACACACACACACACACACACACACACACACACACATACACCCCCCCCATATAT
>NC_068993.1:1817707-1819769 GCF_001194135.2 Octopus bimaculoides
CAGGCATTGAGTCAGTGTCTCTTTATTTCAACGGTGACGTGTTTCAGTATAGAGCAATACATGACGTCTCGCTATAGTTCAACCGGCAGATGCAGCGTATAGGGCCAGCATCGTGATACAGTTACAGAGGAAATACAAGCATGAGACTAGCAGCAACGAATATAAACACACGGGGGGGGGGGTACAGGCCAAAGGGAGACAGGGCGATAAAGGCCATAGGCTGGAAACCGACCAACGCTAGGAGACGGTGGAGTGGTTTTTGTAATGGCAGAAGCTAGCCACCGGTTATTGTACAACTGAGAGTTTCAACACCTACGATTCTTTAAGTGATGAGTAAATTTTCATATCAATTGCAACAATAATAAGGCTAAAATCTTTGTCTCCTTCACATTTGTTTTTCCAACGGATTGTCTGTTGAGAAATTGAACCTAATTTATGCTAATATATATCAATACCTTATACTTGTTTTATATAATAATTTAAACGACTACATTTCTGCAGGTCTGTTTACTCGTTTCCATTGTTCAGAATTAAATGCATTTATACATAAGCGTGTTTATTTAGACATTAATATATTAGTGTTCCTCGTTATTTCTTTTGTATACATGCCAAGACAATAAACTATCTCTTGGTACATCGATCGTAAACAAAAGGAATGATATTCCAAAATAGTCACTGCACTTCATTCGAGTGCAACATATTGATAAAGGCAAGCTTTTAAAACCACGAAAACACTATGAAGGATTATAGATATATATCGTCCACATAATAATTCATGTTTGGCAGTGTTCATTCTATTTATATATGGATGCTTTAATATGGTTCCATTTTGGTTTTACAACGTCTCACCATATATACGTGTATGTATATGTATCTCAACATACTCATCTAATATCGTATAGATCGTAATGTCTATACATATATTTTTGACATGGGGAATTCTTTCTTGTCTTGGGACTCACAGTGAAACTTGCTGGGTGGAATTCCGCGAAAAATTACACAGATGTGTAGAATGATCCGGTGGTGTTGCTGGGCTTTTTATTTTTTCATAGGTCTCATGGTTACTGAGATAATCTACTATAATAATATTCTTGTGTTTATGAATGAGAAAGGAAGGGATGATAGATGAATAAGAAAGGAAGGGGTGATTTTTACTCCTTTTTGTTTACATGAAATTTCTCAACTGAAGCTTAGTCGTTCCTTCACAAGAAAAGGTTGGGATAGGCACATCTCTGGCAGTCTGTTGACATGAACTCAGTACAGCAGAAATATATGCCAAGGTTATAAACAAAGACATGTATACAGATATACACAGATACATACATGTATACCTCCAGCTACTATATCCAGAGTATATATTTACATTTACAGAAATAACAATTGGTACACTTGGTTTTGTGATAAATGCCCAAGTGATAATTTGAACCAGTTAGTGTTTTCAAAAAAAGAAATCAAACATCTAACTCGCCCATTACCAATACAATCTGTAAGTGGAACAGTGAAAATATGCAAGACTTTATTCAAGTTTAAAATGTGACGGAGTTTGTATCTTTGTTAAAGACCAGCTCCTTCTTCAGAGGAGTAATTTAAATAATTAAAATCAGAGGAGTACATACATACATACATACATACGTAAGTGACCGGCTGAGACACAGTCTATAAGCAGAGCAATGAAAATATGCAAGACTTTACATACATATTTTATCCTTGTTGCTATTTAAATTTACAGTGATGAAGTTTTGTTTCTTTGTTAGAAACCAGCTTCTCGATTCTGAGAAGAATTCTAAAAATAAATATAAATATTGCGTGTGATACATAACAGAAACGCGAAGCAGACAATTTGAACAATACAGACAAAAAATGTTTTCGCCATTACTATACCAGCAATCAACTAAAATATAAAAATCTTTGCCTGAAAAACCGGAAATGGTGAAACTAATAGTTGTAATAATCAAGCTCTTAAATATATACTTGTACACGCACACACAAACACACACACACACACTCACACACACATATAATATGCATGTGTGTGCGTGTATATATATATATATATATATAT
>NC_068993.1:1819922-1823809 GCF_001194135.2 Octopus bimaculoides
ATATGTATACACATGTATTTACATACTGCGTGTATGTGTTTATATATGTATACATATGTGTATTTGTGCATGACTACTTCTGTGTATACATGTATGTTTTCATACATACATTCACAATACACACTTAGTGCAGAATGAAGAGGAAATAAAAAATACCAATAAGTGATGGTTGAAGAGAGTGTAGGGGAAGGGGTGAGTGGCGAAGAAAGAGGAGAAGAGCGTGAGAGAGAGAGAGAGAGAGACTGAAAGAGAGAGAGAGAGAGAGAGAGAGAGAGAGAGACTGAAAGAGAGAGAGAGAGTAAGATAAAAAGGAGAGAAAATGTAGACGCAAAAAGGTTTTTAATCATTCAATAAAAAGAATGGTGTCGATGAGGGGTGGGGTGGAAAAGAGGCGGTAGAAGAAGACGTAAGATGTCAAGTTTTTAAGAATTTGGGAAGAAATCATTGCAGCAATCGTTTCTAGAAGTTTCTATTCAAAGACAGAGAGAGACTTTCATTATCCACTCACCACCCCCACCCCCACCAATTCCTGAAGATTTTGCTTCGTTTCTTTTTCTTTATTGTCGAAACAACTTTCTTCAGCTCATTGAAAATAGAATTTTCGGGAAGTGGAGGCGACATCGAAGAATCTTAAAAACAGAAACAGTCTACAAGTCTTTGTGTCGTTATCTGCTTCTGTCTCTGCTGCACAAATGTTGCAAGGTGACAAGCTGCTTGTCTGAAATCACTGAAGCGTATCTCTGCAGTTAATGTCTTTCAATTGTTCCCGCTAAAGATTGCTGCTATTCTTATAATCTCCTATTCTTGCAACACGTCTTTCGTTTCTTTGCATTTCTTTGCAATTTTCATCCTGTCTGGCGAGACGCATTTAAGATATCAACGCTATCTGCCTATCACTATCTATCTATCTATCTATCTATCTATCTATCTATCTATCTATCTATCTATCTATCTATCTATCTGTCTGTCTATCTGTCTGTCTGTCTGTCTCTCTGTCTGTCTCTCTGTCTGTCTGCCAGTCCGTCCATCGATCCATCGATCTTTCCATCCATGATCCATCGAGCGATCGATAGATCCCTCCCTCCTAAATGTATAATGTATATATATATATATATATATATATATATATGCACACATACAAACACACATTCATGCACTTGGTAATGAGGCATATACCCCCCATGCGTCAATGTAATTGTCTTTACGGTTACGGAAGTACTTTCACCAAAAATGTACGACAAATCTTTATGCAAATTTCGAATTATTTGGGAATGCGACATGAAAGTGTTGAATGAAAGGATAGACTCTAAGAGCTAACTTCTGAATCATCATATAAACGAAATATGCATGAACTTGCTAATTTTCCGTGTAAATAATTCTGTTTCGGGAACTATATTTCTCATCAGGTGGTGTAAAAATGATAGAATCTGACTGTGACCAGAAGCCACAGGAGTTTAGTGTAAAACTACTTGGGACTGACGATAGTGCCAAATGACACGTCTATGTGCAACTGGATGAGACGATCTTACGAAGATAAACGTAATATTAACTTCCTAACGGCATACGAATTCAGTAATAATAAAAGTATACGCGCCAGGATACGCCATAATTAGCCACAACGGGGTATTTACGCCTTTTATAACACACGTTATGAAAGATAAAGTCGTTATCTTGGCCCTTAGTTAGCTGTATGCTGCAGTACCTTCTATTCTAGGAACGACACATCCTTTTCTCTCTCTCTCTCTCTCTCTCTCTCTCTCTCTCTCTCTGCATATATGTGTGTGTGGTGTGTGTGTGTATGCGTGTGTGTACGTGTGCTTTTCTGAGAATGTGTCTGTGTATATATTCATATGTTTTACTGATGTGCATTAGCCAAGGATGTAAACATGTATTAAAAAGCGAAGATTTAGAACTTTGTGGTATTTGTTTTGCGCTGAGCTAAAAGCACTCCCTTGTCATTGTTAATGCAGGAAAAATGGAGCTAATTGGTGTGCGGCTTCCTATCATAAACTATCTCTAACTTACGACTTTATTGTTCACTAATGTGATATAAAAAGTTAACAAAAATGTAATTTTCGCAACGAAAATGAAGAAAATTAAGAGCGGACAACTGCCATACATTATTCTAAACTATTGCGTGTATATTTGTTGGACTTTTTGTTGCGTTTTAGATTTTAAATTGGATCAAATTTCTTTTTCTCTCACCACAATAACGACATCTGTATAGACTACATTCTATAGCTGGAACAAAAAACTATCTTTCCCAGCATTAAATCAAACCCATACATTACAATCTAGAAGATAATAACAGTGTTAATGTCAGCTTGAAGGCATTTTGGGTTGTGGATGAAGGATAAATAGTTGGATTGAGAAGTGTGACCAACTTTGTGATAGACTTAGAGACTACATTCAATGTATTAATAACCTACCTTATCTTTCTTTCTGTTGCTAACATCGATTGAGATTCTTCTCGCTTTTCTTTGCCGTACTAAATATCCATTACATGTAGATCAGAAGGTCACTCAATTCAAAGCTGTTCACATTAACATTCTTCTAGTGATTGTCTCTTTCATCAAAATTAGCGCTATTGTCTCAGGCATACTAATCCTGCCACTGCCAGACAACATCTTAGGAAACCTTTCAGGAACTATTTTACTCTTCCTGCATCATCAATAAAATGTCATCTCTTTTTTACCCTCCTCTTTTCGAGTCCAACCATTTCTAATTATTATAGTTTGATCAGTTTTATTAACATGTCTACTCATAAAGACATCAATCAGTCTAGCCAATCATTCACAAAACTTCTCAACTCATTGCTGAACTATCTCGCAACATTTTCCATCAGAGCTTTAATTGCTTTCTATTCTGTTTATTATTTATTGTGTTAAGTCTGAGGAGAAATAGAGTTTACATTTAAAACTGAAATTTGATTTCTATTTAAATACGAAATTAATATTTTATATAATTTTATCTTAACAACTTATCCGATATTTTCCATTAACGATGTTTAACAATAATATTGTAGAGACTGATTCATTTTCGCAGTAAATAAATATTGATTGATTGATTGCGACAGCTGACCCCTCTCACTTGTAATGTCTTCTTGCTCGTCTGCTGACAGAGAGAAAAGAAACTCACTTTCTACTCTGTCGCCTTCATTGGAAATTAGAGAAAACCGAAAGAGAATTAACAGAGATTTATTCGTCAGGAACGAGGCTCAAGTGATTACAAAGGCCCTACATAAACGTGCTACTGTCAATAATAATAATAATAATAATAATAATAATAATAATAATAATAATAATAATGTTGGGTTCTTGGGGTCAGTATCAGAAAGCATCAAGAGGAATGTAAAGGAAATTGGAATAGAGTTCCCAGCAGAACTGTTACAAAAGTTTTGCCTCCTTGGCACGACCAGAATTATCAGGAAAGTATTAGATAGTTGAAAAGAACGGATAGCATGGTACCGTAGGCTGCAGGTAGCAAGCCCGCTACGCATACTAGACTGTAGGAGTTCAAACAAAACCCGTGATAAGAAGAAATATTAATATTAATAACAATAATTGGCGGAATTTATACAGACAGACGAAATGCCTCAAGCATGCTTGTTATAATAATAATAAAAGAGCATGTAAATGGTCTTAAAAAGCTGTCTTTTTGTAGACTTTGCTATATTAAAAATGTAGATATTATTTTTATTATTCTACTTATCCATTTCTAATGTAACAAAAGTGTACACCATGGCTAACACAACCCAAAAGGCCGCAACAATTATATAAGAACATAAAACAATGGAAGTCTGCTCTCGATTAACATAAAGTAAGTTGGTGAGATGGTTGTGAGTTTTCTGACTCTAGTTGTAATCTAAGTGGATTGCTTTATATATA
>NC_068993.1:1823908-1825955 GCF_001194135.2 Octopus bimaculoides
AGACAAGTTTGAGTCGTTTCTGTACATATTGCTGATTTATAGTTTGGTTTGTTGCTATCCATTCAAACGAAGTGTACTTTTATATATAACCGTATTCGCTGGTCTTGTAAATCACCCGAGATTCGTATGAAAGGCTTTCAGAGTAGCTGTGGTTTAGCAAGACAGAATATCTGTAGGAGAGAGGGAGAAAGAGAGTAGGGAGAGAGAGAAAAAGAGAGTAGGGAGAGAGAAAGAAAGAGAGAGAGAGAGAGAGAGAGAGAGAGAGAGAGAGGAGATAGAAAAAGAGAGAGCAAGGAATAAAAGAGAAGTCACAGTGGTAGTCTTATCTGAAAATATTGGCTATCCTCGATGTAGGATTAATAAGTGATGTGACATAATAATGATATTCGCTGATCCGTCCTAACAACGTCAGCATTGAGATATAGGCGGTAAAACAATAATGATGTTGTTGTTGTTCATGATGATGACGATGATGATGTTGAGTTAGTTGTTTCTCAAAAATCCCAATCAAATGTAGGATTGAAGTCCGAACCGAGTCCAAAACGACGTCGAGATAAAACTTTAAACGACAGCTCGTGATAAAAATGAGATCATTTGGTTAATTTGTGTTAAAATTATAAGAATGTTGATTAATAGGTAATTCTTGGAGAAAGAAAGTAAATTAGCAACTATTCTAATGTAAATTTTGATATTTATAACACGAAAATATTGGAAGAATACAAACAGAATATTTTTGGCAGTTACATACACCAAAAGGATTATTTCCAGTTCACTGGGTTGAAATACAATTAATCGAGTTGATTGTATGATGTATCACTTGCTTTATCAGGTTGTGCAGCAAGCAAGAATTTTCTAACTAAATGACAGCAATGCTTCTTCAGCAAATTAGGAATCAAAATATGTACGCAGTTCACTGGTCTGTTCACTCAAATCAAACATATCGATTTTGTTTGTTGAATGGTGAAAACACCATTCATTCTAGTGTCATAAACCAAAATTATCTATCGTCCAACATCACTTACACACTGTTCATACACAAGGAGAAGCAGATAGTTTTGTCCGTTCGCAAATGTCCAAATAGATTACTTCGTAGATGCTGCTTATTTCATTAAAAGTGGTCATGAAAATATTTTATTTGGATTTTATTCCTCTTAATCTGAAACATATTAGTGTCAGCAGCTTCGAGTCAAAGGTTATCGTCAGGTCAATATAAAAATGATTCTTAAATATTGCTTCTTTTTCTTTACTTACTCAGAATATACGATTCAACTCTGAGGTTAAAAATGTCAGTCGTGAGATGCAGTATTTCAAAGCAATGTCTTAATGCTCTGCTCCTATGTAATGTCTGCATAAACTAAGAGCAAATTCGGTATCAGTTCATCAGGAAATCATTATTTCCTCATCATTTTACATTTATCTCATCCATGTGACCATAATTTGTCTGCTTCAGAACTGTCAAATATTTTTATATATTACTTTACAATTGTGTCAGTGGTTAGGTTGTAGCTGTGTGAGGAAACTTAGTAAATAATAAACTGCAAGTCACTGGTGCATTAGGAGTGCTTTGGTTCGATTCTCTGCTGAACGACAGAACGTATCTAAAAAATTTAAACCAACATCTGTGCAGATAGATAGAAACACTTTGTGTTTATATACAACATTATGCCGACGACAGGAGAGTTCGGCCGGACGCATATCTCAATGAGACGGATTAAGATGTGCCTTGTGAACTTTATGTGAATCTAGTTGAGGCTAGTCACTAAATCCATGCATACACACACACATGCATACATATCTATATATTGTGTGTGAGTGTTTGTATGTGTTAAGGCCTTCTTCTTCTTCTTCTTCTTCTTCTTCTTCTTCTTCTTCTTCTTCTTCTTCTTCTTCTTCTTCTTCTTCTTCTTCTTCTTCTCCTCCTCCTCCTCCTTCCTCGGCTACTGCTGCTTAAACAATCAAAATCCAGAACCAACATCCCCCATATTAAATGTTTCTTCAGATCTGCTACTACCTACCGAGCCTTTACAAAAGTAAAAGAAAGGGAGAG
>NC_068993.1:1826013-1829846 GCF_001194135.2 Octopus bimaculoides
AGAGAGAGAGAGAGAGAAGGAAAATGCCCCACCTATTTAATTTTTCCACAATTTAATTGTTTTTCATGTTTTACTCTAAATTTAAAAAGTTGCAAAGACTGAAACCGGTACCAAAATGTTCTTCATGATAAAATTATTTTAGCATTTTCTATCTTGTCCTATTTTCCTTATACATATCAATTCGTGTGTTACTTTTCAACCTTCTACTTTATTATCTCCCCTTCTTCCTAGCTCTCTTGTCTGACCACCTCTGTCCGGCCATCGCCATGATGGACCGCTAACAACTAAAGCTATTTTTATTCTCTCTGTGTTTATTTCATCGTTTTCCTTTCTGTTGAAGAGCGTAGGCTCCAATGTAAATGCCTGCTACTTTAGTGATGATGATGATGATGATGATGATACTAATTAACGTTCTCTCCTCTCTCTGGTCCAGTTGCTCTGCTACATCACACACACACTGCTACAGACATATTGTCTCAAGACACTCATCAGAGCCTGTATATATAACTTAGAATTTCTAATTACACTAGCAGAAAATAAATTATTAGAAAATCACACACACACACACACACACACACACACACACACACACACACACACACACACACACACACACACACACACACAGAGGGTGGGGGACGGTAGGAGATGACTGCAAAAGATTATTGTACATAAAATTGTAATTAGTTCTGAGAATTTATTAAAAAAAAAGACAAATAGAAAGAAATAAACCCCAGAAAAATCTTTTCATTGCAAGGGCAAGGAATATATCTGTTAGTTCTTTGGTAAATGTTGGCAATATTTTTTGGCAGTTCGAATGGCAGAAGGAGAAATTTAGTAGCAGCAATTCGCTCTATGAGAACAACATCAGAAACAACAACAACGATATTAATAACCAGAGATAGAACTCAAAATGAAATATATAAATTAGATTTTCATTTAAAGAGAGTTGTTGCAAACATTTGTATCAGATATATAGAAAGATAGAATGGCTTCAGCACTGTCTCCTTCTATCTCTGCAATTCCAAGTAAATGAAACAAGAAAACTGAATCGAGAACTGTGTGTGTGTGTGTGTGTGTGTGTGTGTGTATGTGTACTGAAATGTAATTTACACTAAGTAATAAATAAAACTGTCCCTAGAGTCATTTTACTTAAATTGATTTTAGTTTTATGATTGTAATAATTTATCAAATGTGAAAGAAATGACGAGATGGAGGTGGGGGGGAGTGTGATTTTACAGTTGAAGATTTTAATTGAATTCCTTAGAAAACCCTTTAATTTACTATTCAGACTTCATATTTTAAAACTTTTAACTTTACTCATTACATTCGTCCTTGACCTACCTGCATTCTCTCAATGTGTGTGTGTATATATATATGTATATATATATATATATATATATATATATATATATATATATATATATATATATATACATATATCTGTGTGTATATGTGTGTATGTGTGTCTGTGTGTCTGTGTGTGTGTGTATGTGTGTCTGTGTGTCTGTGTGTATACACATTTAATATCAACAAGGTAATAACCTCATAACGTGCATTTCAAAGCTCCTCCTCGGTTATTGGCTACCATATGCTAAAATAGAATATGGGTATAAAGCAAATTTGATGATGTAGAAGGGTGGAGATGCTCATTTCATTGAGGACATTTGAGGTTTATCAATCCCAGTATGTTTTAATGTAGCAGGCCATTTGAAACGACCCATGATCCTTGTTGATGATCCAAGCACACGTATTAAAGCTGAAGCAGTCATCATTGAAGGTCGTTCGAAACATTGGAAGAGGTACATGGGAGAGATAAAGATTGTTGCTCCTGGACTCACATTAATAGCAACAACAAAACATCTTCGAATAAACTCCAAACCTTTCTCTTGGACAGTTGAATCAACACTAACGCTACCAACATCGGATATCGTTAACTTTGGAAATTATAAAAACATTGCTATTAGGATAGGAAGATTTGTGGAACTTGAAGTCAAAGGAATAAATCGTCCAAAACAGCCAAACCAAGCCAAGCCATTCTATTCTCATACTCATCTTTCTATCTGTCTGTCTATTGTGTGATTTTATATGCATAAAAATCAAGCCTTCACCGAATAAAAACTCTGATTTCGACAAAGGGACCCACATTTCAAGAAATTATCAAAAGTACAAAACAATTTTCCATGGTGAGAATTTGAACTAGCAACTAACGAATTGTTGTAAGAATCTATTACATCACAATCTATTATATAAAACGTTTCATCTATTTTAGACTTCAAGCATTGCATACTCAGCATATTTTTACAGGTAGCAAAAAAGCAAAAATAAAGTCAGTAATAAATGGTAATATTAAATAAAAATGTAATGTAGATACAAGGAATGTTAATGCGAAGATAATGATATTATTTTATAGGAAATGAGTGTTTTCTGTGAATGATCAGCGAACGTTCTGCATGGCAAAAATATCAAAGAACAGAAAAGAAAGTACATAAAGCAAAGCTAAACGTGTTCTTTGTTTTAAGAAGTGATATTGTCTTTTAAAAGGAACTCATTACAGAGCATAGCATATCAGAGAATAGAAGATGCTGTTAGATCTGTAATATAATACGGAGAGAAGATTATAATGATAACTACAACTACTACGACAATAACTACATCTCGTTGCAAATAATTCTATTCAGAGAGAAAGAGAAAATTGGCAGGAAGTTTAGAGAGAAAAAAAAAAACCCGCAAAAGAATAAAGAAAACAGAAGCATCTAATGTTGTAATTGAAGAAATAATGTGTCAGGTCAGTGTGTTAGTTTACTGGTGATGTTGTTAATGTGTTTTATGTGTATTTGTGAGGTCATGTTAATAATCACAGCGAAACAAACGGCATAGAAATGTATTACAGATAATGCGATGCTTGGTAACTGTGCGAGTCATAATTCAGTGTTTGTTGATGAGGGAATTTCCTTAATTGATATTGTCGAACTATATTAAAGGTGTTTATTTCGTTGTCATTACTGAGATTTGAAACCATCATTTCAAATATTGACACTAAACACGGCAAATCTTTCTCACCACCTTTCTATGATTTCTTAATGATAACAGATGCACCTATACCCATCTATCTATCTATAAGTACAAGTGCCGAGTCTTGCATTTCATAATTTTCGAGATTTTCCCCGAGTGTATTTGCGGCTTGTTCGTATTGCCAGTTTGAATGACATAAATGGCGAAACTCTCGTTCTCAAAAAAAACAAAAAAAACAAAACAAAAACAATGTTGGACAATTGAGAACCAGAAAACCAGAAAAAAAGCCTCACAGCGTTCAGAGATGTCTCGGTTGTCGACACACTGGACTGGACTCTATTATGCTATTCTTATCAAAACGAAAACAGGCTGACTCAAAGCAGACTTGGGATTCTCTAGATAATGGCATATTCCCACAATCTTGATTAGAAAATCAAGGTCAAGCGATGGGGCCAAACAATGATCCGGGACTCTTCAGAGGTGAAACAACGAACCAATGCCAAAACATTTATGGCCGAATATATCACATGTGCCTGCTCGTAGTAGACGGAATGATGCGCACTTCGACCCTCTTGTTCATAATTAGTGCAACTATATAAGTAGTGCCTTAATATTAGACAAAGGCAATGTATCAATAGAGTTGCTATTGTTCTGATTCTCTACACTGTGACTTCAAACCTTAGCAAGGTCAGATTTACCTTTCATCTATTCGGCGTCCATGATGAACCAATGTAGCGTCCCTGGACAAGAATCAAGAATACTTGGTCGCAGTCTAATGACTGAAACAAGTAAAAAATTTTATATATATATATATATAT
>NC_068993.1:1830122-1835483 GCF_001194135.2 Octopus bimaculoides
ATATATATATATATATATATATATATATATATACACACACATATATATATGTGTGTGTGCACGTGTGTATGTATGTATCATGATAGAAATTGTAGTCATATGAATAGTTTGGAAGTAACGCACTAAACCAGTAGCGCACTAAATTATTTACAATATATCTTATATCTTTATTGGAATAATGTAACCATTCCTGAAGTAATTACATGAAATGATTCCTTAAGAGAATAAACTTTTGCTTATTACTTTAAAAGAATAAGTTTTATATGTATATTTCTATAATATTAACTATATTTGTACTTCTCCATGTTTATTTAATATAAACTTACATTAGTAAGGTTTAGTTCGAAGGAAATATAAGAAATATTAAAAGAAAATATGACATTTTCTATGATGAATTCTCCACTCTAAAACTGAATAAACTAATTTTGGAATTTACTATGGAGAAAACAGGTGCTTTGTAACTAAATATTTGCCATAAATTGTCTCTTTCTATAGATTTCATTGCAAAACAAAAATTAATGGATTCGTCTCGAATAATATTTAATTTCATTTCAAAGTGAACTCCATATTGCTGTCTTCAACTTTTGCTTTCCAAATTAATTGTTTTTGTTTTTGAAGCAATAAATTTGAAAAATTTCATTTGTAAACTTACATTCGTTTTAAATAGACTGCAGCATCATAACATTATCGCATTCCTGCATTTTGATGCACACACACACATGCATCATCATAAAACTGCATGCATATACAGACAATGTGTGCGACGTTGATATAAACACATTTATACATACACACATATCTATATGAGCGTGTGCATATGTGAGCATGTGTGGATGGATATTTGTGCGTGTAGGGATATGTAGATATATATGTGTGCGTGTGGAAGTGTGTGTGTTTTCCTATGTATACGGCAACATGTAAAAATTAAGCTTGCGCATGTGAGATATTTTCCAGTACATTTAGAATGAAATTAACAGCCCTAAACAGCAATCACTTCTCTTGCACACATACATATATATATAGAGAGAGGCATATACATATTTCGGCTGTATATGGGTGTTTGTGTGTTTCAGTGTATATACATACATTTATATAAACCTACTATATTATATATACACTTTATTAAAAAGCAGCAAAAATATCACAAAAACTGTTACTCAGATTTTCACGTTCTCGTTCGTCGGACCGGGAACGTGAAACTCCGAGTAACAGTTTTTGTGATATTTCTGCTGCTTTTTAATAAAGCACATACACACACACACACACATACGACGGGCTTCTTTCAGTTTCTGTCTATCATATCCACTCAGAAGGCTTTGGTCTCCTCGAGGCTATAGTAATAGACTCTTCCAAAACGCCGTGCATTGTGACTGAACCCAAAACCACGCGGTTGGAAAGCAAGATTCTTGCCACAGAGCCACGCATTGTGGATATTAGACGCTCGCCAGTTGTGTTCTACGATATTATTTGTCATTCCCGCTTTAATGAACGAATCACATATACTGTTACCACGTGATACTATTGTTAAATGGCAATGTGCGAGATTTATACAAATTAAATCAGAATAAATTCAGCATGAGAGAATATAATTATAGATTAGTAGCTCGGAATCCACAGATTAACTAATTTACTGCTTATAATTGATTCTTTTGAAAGATGGATTAAGATTTCTAAGTCAACAACTCGTTTTAATTTATTTACAATGAAATACAAAATGTTACGAGAAGTAGAGTGATGTGATACAGAACATTTTCAGTTATTCCTAAACTAAAAGTGTAAATTAGTTTAATTCTATTCGACTCTGAAATATTGGTTGCATTTTGTAACCATTTGTCTTGGAGAGAATGAATTTTCCTTGGATGGAATTATCTTGGAAAATAAATATATCATTGCCTGGCGATGAAAAGACAGCAAATTGTTATCTCAGTGAAGTGTTTGGCCATACTGCTATATATTGATCCATATTTCTTCATTAGAAAGATTCCTACATTGGCATCATGTAGTGTTGTCTATTACAGTAAACTCGACGGATAAAGTTAAGTAAATACAGCAGAGAATATAGAGCAAATTTCAGAAATTAAAGATCAAAACAGGATATCTATTTTCCTGATTTCAATTTTACAACATAAATTATTCCAATATCAAATATTTATTTGGAGAGAAGAGTCAATCATTGAAGAATGTTTACAAATAATTTTGAAATTGGGAAAAGTTCAAACAATTTCATATGTATCGTATATCACACACTCACACACACATTACATACACACATAACATATGCACATGTACACACACACACATATATACATATTTTGATGTATATGCATGTGTATATGTATGTGCATGTGCATATATATGTGAACATGTTATATATATACATATCTATACATATGCCTACCTACCTACCTACCTACCTACCTACCTACCTATCTACCTATCTACATACATACATACATACATACATACATACATACACATACATATATACTTATGGGTATCAAACGAATTTTAGATCCAAAATGTCAGAAACCTCGGCAACGTTCCGTATAAAAAAACTTATCTGCAAACTGAAGAGCTCCACCCTTATATACTTACCCGACATAAATCACCAATTTCATCGAACTCTTTCGCTTTTTACATTTTCCTCAGCGCTCATAGAGCAGGACTAGGGTTAAATGCACTGCAGCCCTAACCATGTTGCCTTCTATTCAGACACAGTGTATTGTGAAGTAGGGGCGGGGGGCGGGGGAGATTTCGCTGTTGTTTGTGTAGCAGATCGAATTACCGTATTGTATTGACTTGGATTTTGTTTCAATTGTTGTTGGAGTAATTTTGACATGTAACAATTTTGTAAACTTGGCATTTGATGTTATATAACCTTGACATTTTTTACTATGCGACCTTGAAATTTGCTGTCTTTTAACCTTGCTATGTAAGGTTTTATTCCCATCTATTATGAACTTTATATTGTGAATAACTACAATATAGTGTTTGCATATACAGAATATTATAGGAATCTAAGTTTGGGTTTTTTGGAAAATGTTATTTGTGTTTAAGGATCCATTACAATCTTGTTCGTGTTTATTTTCAGATTTTGTCTCTTGTTAAGTTTTGATATTCGTTTTATTAGCTATAGAATCAATGCTGTAGAGTGATATTAATCGTAACAGAAATTAAATTTGCAATTCTAAGATTCTGCGACCAATTTCATTGCCAACGAACCACCCTATTTCTGCCTCCATAAAGAATTATACTGTTGGCATCTAGAATGTCGGAGCTTGCTGAGCAACTTGAATTAAAGTTTGATGTGAATGACATAGAAGAATTAATGTGACGAGGAAGTATTATAGAGTGAAGACCTTATTGAATTAGGAACAGTCAATGTCAGAGAGGTCATTCAAACTAAGGCAATTGAAGAACAAGAAAAATAGTTACAATGGTTCTTCATAAAAGAGATGACACTTGTTCTTCATGAGAATCCATTAACAATGATATGTTTGGGAGATGATGGATGCTAATGTCACCCTTTTCTTGTAAAATTCTTCACAAACGGTTGGTGATATGCAAGCTTGTTATTGAGTGGTATGCAAAGAGAAAGAAAAGACCAGTGTCCAGTTAACTTTCAATAGGTTTGTCAGAGAAATGAAATAGCTTGCATATTCCAACTCTTCATGTCATACTAACTTCCTGCAAATATCAGCCACTTTTTCTCTCACCTAGCAACTAATTTCTTCATCAGACAAACGAAAGAAAGAAAAAAAAAATTCACCAACTTTCTTTGAATCAACGGTTAAAGAAGACAACAATAAAATCATTTATCTTTGGTTCTCTATTTTAAAACGTCTATATAGTGTATGAATGTCGCCTTTTCTCTCTCTCTTTGTATATACATACATACATACAAACATACATACATATATATATATATATGTATATATATATGTGTATATATGTATATGTATATGTATATGCATGCCGATATATATGTATATATATATATGTATATATGTGTATATATGTATATATATGTATATATATATGTATATATATGTATGTATATATATATATATATGTATATGTATATGTATATATGTATGTATGTATATATGCATGTATATATGTATGTATATATGTATATATATATATGTATATATATATATATATATATATATATATATACCCACTCCCACAACCTTTGTCCTGTAGTCTTTGGTGTTGCCCATATTCAAGTTTTTATTTTCATCATTATAATTATGACACTCCCTGTTTTCACTTTTTTGTGACTCTCCGTTCATCTCACAACTATCATCTACTTCAGCCATATTTCACGTAAACACGATGCTTTCCTTGAGGACAGAAAACTGTTTTATATTTAGCTGTGTACAATTATATTTAACACGCATATACAATTATATTATACACTTGGACATGGAAAAGCTATCACCACGGAAATTTTCTCGGGAGAGATAATTTTCCTTATGAATTACATGTGCCACTGAGCTATGAATAACTGGACCGTAGGACACGTGTTTGTGAGTCGTTACGCTTCATCAACTACGAACACCAAGTCTCTCGATCACAGCCCACTTAATTTTTGTTTTTATTCTCCATGTCTTTTAGCTATCTTTTTTTTAGTTCCTCTTCATTCGTTTCTAAATACTTTTGTAGTCCAATAGTAGATATTTCATAATTATTTCCGACTCTTTCTGGGAATGTAACATTTCTATCTGTTGTTGGATGGTTTATTCTAAATGTGTTCTAAAAGCAGCCATTCTGCTTTCTGGTTTTCCTGTCTAGTCCAGTTCATTTACTTAATGTCAAACGGCGAATATAATGCAGCTAGAAATTATTACCACAACAGCTAGTCTTTCCATGTTTGCTCACTTTTCTTGCATCTGGCTTTCTTTTAATATTTAATCTTATGTTTGCAAACTTTTCTTCTGTTTGGGTCAGTTGTACTCTGTCGAGTTCATTTGCTCTCCGCTATATGTTAGTTTAAGTTTGGACAATTCTCATACATCTAATTCTTTATCGTCATCATCATCATCATCATCATCATCAAAAACATCAATTTCTGCACCGACATTATCAACCACAACAAGCACAGCAACGACAACGACGCTAACAACAACGATGACAACAACAACAACAACAACTATAGATATAGCTGTAAGAATGTCAAAAAAGAATAATTAATTACTAAGAGAATCATGCAAAAGTGATTCTCTTTTTTGTGTCTTTCGTTGTTCGAAAGAATAGTTCATGTTCCATGTACTCGTGCTTCGTACTTTTTGTTGTACGTGACGTCCTGTGCCCACATATGCATATATATATATATATATATATATATATATATATATA
>NC_068993.1:1835957-1836647 GCF_001194135.2 Octopus bimaculoides
AATCAAACCAAGAATTCTTTTCCCTTAACTCATAAAATGGAAAATACTGATTCGAACATTAACATATTTTCTTAGCTGTGACTTGCAAAAATCTATGTTTATTAATAAAAACGGAAATAAAAATTAAAGCAAAAAATCCAAAATGAAGAGAGATTTTTTTTTATTGCAAGAAATTTGTTGTGCGAAGAATTTTCGTGAAATATTACCGAATGGTTCCAGAAAATAGAAATAAAACAGCAAATAAAAAATCAAAAAAGAGACAAAAAATGATTAAAGTTCTATAAAAAATAATCTATGGCAATATTGCAAAAAATTGGTCTGACTTATTTTAGCATCTTGCTCTTTTAGAGCCGACGTGAACGAAAATAGGAAGAAAATGTCAATGTAAGAAGGAAGTGAGAAGAAATCAAATGGCAGATTGTAACTATCCTGTCATTACAGTCTTATGTCATTCGAAGATTATGATTTGATCTCCTCTTTTAGATTCTTTCATCTTTCATCTGAAGTGATTATTTCATTGGTACAAGGCATTTGTCGAAGCGAAGCTGGTGTGAGATGGGAGAGAGAAAGAAAGAAAGAAAGATGGTGAGTATGTATGTGACTATATATGTGCATGTGTGTGGGTGTGATAAAAATAAAGAAAGAGCGAGAGAAAGTGAGTGAGTGAGAGAGAGAGAGAGAGAGAGAGAG
>NC_068993.1:1839501-1845494 GCF_001194135.2 Octopus bimaculoides
CACCACTACGCTTGCTAGCACTACACCCACAACCATCCCCAATGTCCCTTCCACTACTACTACCACCGTCACCATTACCTACCACCACCACCACCACCACCACCACCACCTCCAGCACCATCACAACCGCCACTACTACTACTACTACTACTACTACTACTACTATCATTAATTGGACCAGTATCTTGTTAAGGCCGCTCGTAGTTAGCATCCACCTTTTCCTTTTCTCATCTCTACCCCCACACCCACCACACTTCTGCTTCTGTTAATTTGCAAATTATAATACAAATTTGATAATTTGATATCCCTTCTTCCCCCACTCCATTCACTTCAATGAATATTTCTCTAATGAAAGAGTTTTAACCTGCAGTTTTGTGACAAAACTCCACCCAAACAAATACATTGAACCATTACAAAATAAACCATATTTAATTTGGTATAAAAAAAAAAGAATTATTGGAGTTTTTAATTTTTTGAATTTTTAAAAATTATTTTATTCATTTTGGTCTGTGGAATTTATTGGATATTGAAGTGATAGAATCTACCATCTGGAAGTTTTAATTCAAACTTTCTCAGATCATTAAACTTTGCCACACCTCAGGTAAAATTTTAAAACTGATTTTACAGGTAAATTAAATTGAGGTAAAATTAAATCGAAGAAAATAGATTGGTGTATAATGGGGAAAAGACTGGTGGAATATAATGCTTATATATATCTGTTTGTGATTGTCAAGATAATAATGTTCGGGTTATTTTTAGGGTGTATATTATATAATAGTTATATATATATCTTCATTCTATCTATCTATCTATCTATCTATCTATCTATACGAGATGGGGTGTGTGTATGCTAAAATGTTCGTGGCTTTAAGGGTATCACGAAAGGCCTGGTTGGAGGCCCAACCTTTCGAGTTCTTTTACAGGGCTTGGAAAAGCTGAAGGACCACTGTAATAAATGTGTGAATCTTAGAGGGGTATATGTTGAATAAAATCTTAATTAACTGATCGTCTTGTATTTTCTTTTACCCAAAGCGAGGAACTTTTCAGTACCGCTCGCGTATATACATATATATTATTGTATAAAAGACTTTAGCAGTCACTTTTTTCTCCGTAACTTATTAGCCTCCGGGTTTGTTTACAAATATTGCATAGGCGCAAGTGTGGCTGTGTGGACGCATTTATCTTCGCTGCTGGAGTCACGTCGCTGTACACCAACGTCGTGAATTGTTGAACGAGTGAAGCACAACTACAAGGTAAGACATTTGTTTTTTTGGGATTCAGTGGAGGTTTGTTGCTCCTGTTTATTTATTTTTGTTGAACAAGAAATCTCCACTGAGTTCCACACATTTGACTGCCTGTAGCTGTGTTTAAAGTCTCACTTAGCGGTGAGAAGTGTGTTTTGGGGGCGTTTCTCAGAGAAAGACTTGAAAGAGAACGTAAGATCGTAATACTTCATGTAAAGTAAATGTAACAAATAATCCAGAATCATTGTCTGGTACCGGATCGATCCCAAAATCTAATCAATTCGTGCCAGTCACGAGGCCAAACATTCCTGAAAGTTTCATCCGAATCCAACCATATCTTTTCCTCGGACAAACAAAAAAGCAAACACGACTGAAAACAATACCTTCGTCTTCGCTAAGGCAGAGGTAATAATAAGAAAAGTTATAATAATAATAATAATTTTGGCACAAGACCAGCAATTTCGGGGAAGAGTAAGTCGATTACATTGATCCAAGTGTTCAACTGGTACTTGTTTTATCGACCCCAGAAGGATGAAAGGCAAAGTCGACCTCAGCTGAATTTGAGCTCAGAACGAAATACGAAATACAGCTAAGCATTTTACTCGGCTAGCTAACGATTCTGCCAGCTCGCCACCTTAAATAATAATAATAATAATAATAATAATAATAATAATAATAATAATAATAATAATAATAATAATAATAATAATAATGATGATGATGATGATGATGATGATAACAATAATGAGAACACAGCTCTTCTGCTTAATTCTATTTGAAGTCAAATGAAGCCAAATCTATTTGGAGCCCATTAATTCATGATACGTTGTTTCACCCATTTATTTTGCATATATTTGCATAAACCTAGGGTTAGAGCGTGAGAATTTTAATATGATAATTGCTACTGTGATGTTTTTAATTAGACATTAATGAGAATGTTCTATATTATAGGAACTTAGTTGTTATTTTATATAACAGGACTTTGTAACTTCGAAGTTATTTTAAAATGTTTATCTACATTTACAATTTTGTGGATAGCTTTTTCAACGCATATCTTTCTCATCATCTTCTGGGGTGACGCCTTTTCCATATTGTCCGCTAGGACAATGTGTCTAAAGCTTTTTGAGATATCATTTGTTACTTTTGAAGAGATTGAGAGATGGTATACAAGAGCTATGATAAACCAGATGTTTGGTTACTCCTGTGGCACCCAAGCTGCAGAGTAGGATCCAAAAGAAATGGGACACAACAAGCTACAAGTAATAACATTACTAAGATTCATAATTCTTGAATTATCAATTTTTTTTCTTATTTTAGAATTCAAATATTTTTTATCATAGCTTCAGATACAATTCGTGGTGGCATTTGAATCTAAATTAAGTTCCAATATTTCATGACATTCGAACCTAGTTTCGATACCTGGTGGTACTTGAACCTAGTTAGAATGACCGGTACCATTCGAACCTATGAATTTAGTTAGAATATTAGGTGATATGTAAATGTGACATTTCCTAAATGACTTGTCACTTCCATCACTGATTCACGGCAGTTTTTAAATGTTAGCACGTTAGAAATGCCTTTTGCAAAATTGAAAATTTCTATTGGAATTGTCGAAGAAAACTATTTATACACCTGGATGGTCTTGTACCATGGAATGGGTATACATTATAAGAAATATAGCCACTCAACATGTTTGAAAAGTAATCCGAATCTCCCTTAAATCACTCTTAACAGCTTTAAAATAATGGATTATGTGACCCTAGATACACTGTGTCTGAGAAACTGAAAATGGGGTTGTCATGGCTGGAATGTTCGTTCGTTGTTGACCCGGGGCTAGTGCATAAAGAACAAATACTTCCGATTGATTAGACGGAGTGGGGGAAATGAAGGTTGTTTAGTGGTCAACGATGCGTCCAGATGGGCAACACGTTTCCATCGTTACGAGTGTCAACGTAAATTCCCAAATTTTCAAAATAACTTCTTACATTTTAGCTTCAGAAAACTTAATAAAAAAGTGTTATGTCTTTATAGTCGTTGTTGTCACTATGTGTTCTTGTTTCGGAGTTCACTGAATAATGATGAAAGAGAACGAGACCACTGTCTCAATCTAAATATATTTACCTATGAGTTTTGTTGCACAGTTGTGTAATTACTCGTGTAGATTTAACTTTAAACTGTCTTCAGTCTGTTGTTTTGACCCCCAATGATCTGTTACTGAGTGAACGCACACAGACTTGTATAACAGAATAATAATAGAAATACTATTGACATAACAACAACAACAATAACATATAGAAAGACAATCCTTTCAGGCATAAAAGACAGGTTAAACCTAAATGAACGTAATCCGTTTTATGAATTAACTGATAATCTACCACCTTCCATCTGCCATAAGACGGTTTCCTGTGACGCCCTCCTTTGTGTCTGTAAATAATTCCCAAAACACTGATAACTATTTTTACCTCTGTTTGCTATAATCTAACCATTCTTACATGTGACATGTGACACTATTTAAGGGATAGGGAGGTTTAGCTGTATGCAATACATGGATACATGCATACAAATATTCATATATATATATATATATATATATATATATATATATATATATATATATATATATATATATATATATATATATATATGCATACAAACACATATAAAAAAAATATATATATGCAGTTCTATATGTACATGTTTGCATTTGTATGTATATGTGTATGTGTGTGTGTGTGTGTGTGTGTGTGTGTGTAAGGAGAAAGAGAGAGAGAGAGAGAGAGAGAGAGAGAGAGAGAGAGAGAGAGAGAGAGAGAGAGAGGAGTGAGAGAGGTGAGGAGTAAGAGAGGTGGGGATAGAGATTGAAAGAGTGCAAGTAATGCTTGTTTTATTGCCAATATCCACGAATCAAAACCTTTCGGATTGTAAACCAAGTTCATGATTTTTCTGTAACCTCTTATAAATATATTTATCTCTGACCCGGCAACAAAATGGTTTCTACAATTCTTTTTGCTTTTCTCCATTTCTGAATTTTAGCTAAGAATATGCTCTCTATATTCTACCCCACTCCTTTTGTTTTCCTCACTCAAAACTTATACAACAAATATAAAAAAATATATAACACCCAACCAACATATTTACGTCCCTGCATACATATATATATATATATATATATATATATATGTATGTATGTATGTATGTATAAATGTATATATAGTTGTATAAATATATATAAATAATAGGTGTAAAACTTATCTGCATAAGAAATTGGTGTTTTTCTCGAAAGCCTACAGCTGATAATATAAAGGTAGCTATTTTCTGCAATAAGGACATTGGTAATAAGAATCATTCGAGGTAGCCATGCATGCGGATAACGTCTGCAACAATGAATCGTCCAGTGTAACGTTCATAATTTGATGAGGAGTTTCTAAATGGATAGGCGCGAAGTAAGGGAGCTAACCTTCTTGTATAAACAGATCAAATTGGTGTATGTTTGTGCATTGAAGTGAATATAAAACGGTGATGTCAACAGATCCTCATTTACGTCTTTTGCAAAACATTTTTCTTTTTCAGGTGGAAAATAAACAGAAAAAATATGAAAAATAAATTCCCGCAAAACAATGACAGAATCGTTGAATATTTAACTTGTCATGTGGTCTTCTATGAACTCTATTTTAACTCATACGTGTCTATACGTTTAAGTCAATATATTCACGTGCTGTAAATGCAATTATCATACTCTACCACACACACACACACACACACACACACACACACACACACACACACACACACACACACACACACACACACACACACACACACACACACACACACACACACACAGATATATACATACATATACATAAATATATATAAATATATACATATATATATATATATATACATGTATATAAATGTATACCTATATGTATGTGTGTGCGTGTGTATATGTATAAATATGTAATTATATATACATATATATGTATGTATAAAACGATATTTTTAACTACCATACCTTTCTATCTTCAGTTATAAGACAGAATTAGCAGTTTTAAACTGATCAGGCAGCCTTCTGCGTAAAACAAATCATCGTGCGCGCGCGCACACAATCAAATCAAGGAAAACTTGTTGCCAACATTTGTACAAGTGTCTCCCCAATCTTCAGTCAAAACTATTTTCGGTAAATGTACAGCAACAAAAACAATAATTCTGTAACAGTTATTAGTTGTAGATTATTCTCATCATTCCGCAGGTCCTTTCTTTTGTTTATCCTTTCTTTCATCCTTCCATTATAAATTTTCCCCTCAATTTTTGATGCGCACATAAGAGTACATTCTCAATTTTTAGTGAGTATATGATCTAAGGAGTGTATGTCCACAAATCTGAAACTCTCGTTCTCCCCAGTGGCCATCAGCACGGCTTTCGTAGAACAAGTCTACTGGACATCTCTACTCTCTTATACACTGTGCCAGTATTTCTCCAAGACACTTGTCTTGGATAAATTGGGTGGAAGCAATGTTGGTACCAGAGACATCAGAAGAGATTTTAGCGATGCCGGGTAGGTGAATATCCTAGTGAAGTTTTCCATCAACAGGCTCCACTCATCTCTCATTTCTTGGAACGGCAGATTTCTGAGATCACACCATTCCAGTGAGTGCTGGATTGGCACAGCTCGTTATTCTCTTTTCTACAACAAAAGTATTTGCATATACATACATACATACATATATATATATATATATATATATA
>NC_068993.1:1845566-1846271 GCF_001194135.2 Octopus bimaculoides
ATATATATACACATATATATATATATATATATATTTCTTCTCTTCAATTTTGTTAAAGAATACTTTTATTTTATCTCAAAAAGTTGATTAAATTAGTTAAATTAATAAAAAAAAAACGTGTGCATGATTTAGGAAAACCTAAAAACAGAAATTTGTAAGTCAATAATTAAGAAAAATATCCAAACGAAAAAAAAAAAAATTGAACGTTTTGTTGAGGAAACCAGGAATAGTCTCACAATGGTAGTTGGAATATTTATTAAAGGTTAAATATTTAGAATATTTTTTTAAAGTTTTGCGAAAATACTTGATTAAATAAAGGACTAATTTTTAATTTGAGCAACTCTCAAAATTCCCTAAATTCTACCAAAATATAAAAGAATAATGAAAATTATTTTGTTTGATTCTTTGAAGACTTCCACATTTGATTTTGATGTCAGAGAATGTTTGTGCTTGCCTGTATTTGTGTGTGTTCATGTATGCGTGTATAGGTTTGTGTACAATGTACGTACGTACGTACGTACGTATGTATGTATGTATGTATGTATGTATGTATGTATGTATGAATGTACACGTTGGTGTAATGGTAACACACTTGTCGTGAAGACGCAGAGGTGTGGATTCGAGTCCAAAACGCGTACGGAAATATATACATACATACATACATACATACATGCATACATACATATATGAATATATATATATATA
>NC_068993.1:1846734-1849318 GCF_001194135.2 Octopus bimaculoides
ATATATATATATATAAGCTAAATTTAGATTCAGCAGGGTATTTAGTTTATATTGTGCCTGTAATGGAGTATTATATATACACATATTACGATGATAATATCTAGAACCCCGTTGATGATAAATCTCCTGGATTAAAGCAGAAATGAGACTGAATGAACACAATGTGAACAAAATCTAAATCTTTATAAATATTTTCTTTTAAGCTCCACAAAAAAACGTAATTCAGTTTTAAAATTAAGTTAAAATTTGTGTCAGACTTTTGTCACATACTTTTTTAGTTTCCTCAAATGTTTGAAATATTTCTCTTTGAGGACTCAGTTCTATTGTTGGGCGCTCAAAAGACATAATTGCTTCAATCTATTGCAATTACTGTCGTTATAAACTAAGATTGACTGATTTATTCGCTCAATTATTTTCTCACTTTAATCTAAATTTAATCATTTAATTTACGAATCTAATATTCATTCAGCTATTTATGGTGTGTATATATTTAACGAGTTGATTTCAGTTACTAGTTAAATAAACACACAGTAAACAAAATAATTATGGTTTCTTGATAAGCACGGAAGGAAGCTGTTGCAAATCTATTACAGACATTTATTATCTGTAGGCCTTAGAGCTTATCATTCTCATTTTGTTTGTTTCATTGAGTCTATATCAAAAGGACTATTGATATTAAGACAAAAGTAACTCCACTATTTATGTGATTCTGAAACCACTGTAAATAATTACTTAAAATGTTCGATGTAAAAAGACTTCGAATCTCCGCAGGTCATGGGTTGATGTTGAAAGAGCGTAGCACATTTTGATGAAAGAATCGTTGCAAGTATGCGAGAGATAAATCAAATTAATGACATACGTATTATTGAAATGCTACGGAAAAAAAAACATTACCATATTGATAAATGAAATGAAAGCAGAAGATTCATATGAGGTAGGAGTAAACGTTGTAACAACGTTTTAATTGTTTTTCTATCGAGTCTCAGTGAACGGGAGACATCAGTCATATTTCTTATATTGATTCCAATTGTTAGACTGCGGCCAAACTGGGGCACTGTCTTCAAATAGATATGATTGCTGTTGTTATTTAGTTCCAGCTCAGCACTGATCAAGCAAACTTATGATAAAACTCAATCCAGTCATGATCATCACTCCCGTTTCCAGTCATTAGTAAGACGCTACGGATGAAATTTGAGGGAGAGTTGGTTACTATTTCTTGAAGGTCGAGGTTCGCTCGTTGTTCGTAAAGTGGAAGTTAGCTTCACTTTTCACCATTTCGAGGTCGATGGAACAAGTACAAGTTGAACATTGGTATCGATGTAATCAACTAGCCCTTCCCCCTCAAATTTCAGCCCTTGTGCCTGTAGTAGAAAGGATCAGAGGATTATTATGTCGAAATATTGTTCACAAGATAGCAAATGGCACTCTTCTTTTAATTTTGACTCTATATCTTCAGGAGGAGTTACCTCAATCCTTTCTATATTAACCAAAATGAAGTAGATTGACAAATTTAATTTTTGAACCAGTGGAAGACACGCGAGATGTCGAAATATTGTTCACAAGATAGCAAATGGCACTCTTCTTTTAATTTTGACTCTATATCTTCAGGAGGAGTTACCTCTATCCTTTCTATATTATTATTATTATTATTATTATTATTATTATTATTATTATTATTATTATTATTATTATTATTACTATTATTACTATCATCATTATCATTATCATTATCATTATTATTATTATTATTATTATTATTATTATTATTATCATCATAAAGGCTTCGAGCTGGCAGACTCGTTAGCACATAAGGGAAAAATGTTTAGTGGTATTTTGTCCGTCTTTACGTTCTGAGTTCAAATTCCACTGGAGTCAATTTTTCTTTCATCCTCCCGGAGTCGATAAACTAAGTACCAGTTGAGCACTGGGATCAGTGTAATCCACTTCCTTCCTTCCACAAAATTTCAGACCTTGTGCCAATAACACAAAGAATTATTCTTATTTCTGTCGTTGTTTATCGTTGCTGTTTCGCATTTAAATACGAATTTGAAAATGTTGAGATAAAAATCAGCAGAGTTACGAAAGGTGAAAGAAAACATCTCGGTGCAATGACATCAACTCACCTACTTTCTTCTCTTGATTTCTTTTTCTTTGTTCTTGTTGGACGTTTTACTATATTTGTGTTCTTGAGTGAGAAAGCTTAAGAGTTTTCGGAATATATTCGAGGAGAGAATTATTTCATTCTTTGAAATGTCTTTTCATGTTCATTGATAGAATCTTAGAGGAATCTTCCCAACTGGAAACTGCTTATCTTTACAAATGATTGCAATGGAGAGACTCACTCGACACGCATTAAAGTGATATGTAATGACGATACGGTTTAAAGATTTGGATCAAACGAAAGTTGATAGGGAAAAAATCAGGAGAGTGAAGAACCACGAATGAAATTCGTGAGTACAAGAATTCTTCAACCATGTGAAATTACTTCAATAATACACGAAGTGGATATACAAACATGTACACACACACACACACACGCGCATATATATGTTTGACATGTTTGAGTTTGTGCGTGTATATATAT
>NC_068993.1:1849353-1854687 GCF_001194135.2 Octopus bimaculoides
ATTTATTTATATATTTCATTTTTGTATCTGGCTTATATATATATGTATGTATGTGTAGCTAATCCACCATGCTGGAAAGGATTAACAAGATATGCATTGCACTGACGGAACTATTAGTCTACTAAGTTTAGACTATTTGGCTAAATCAGGCCCCATGCACGGAGTGCAACAGCATACATTGCATGTTTTAGTTTTCAACCTGAGACTTGAGTAATTCCCATTGACGTATGACCATACGAGTGTTCATGATGAGGTAAGATAAGATGTCCGTTGTTTGAAGGAATAAAGATTTTAGCCTAATCTTACAGGCTTCTGATAATGAAGGTTTACTTAGAAAGTTATTTCAAAAATTAAATATATTTCTTGCTTTTATTTATAATCTCTCAAAATTCTTTCTGATGCAGGATTGAGTAGTTTACTTAATTTTTCCCTAAGAAAGTGTTTTTATGGATTTGTGTATTTCGTAAAGCCTTGTTGTTGTTGTTGTTGTTGTTGTTGTTGTTGTTGTTGTTGTTCTTCTTCTTCTTCTTCTTCTTCTTCTTCTTCTTCTTCTTCTTCTTCTTCTTCTTCTTCTTCTTCTTCTTCTTCTTCTTCTTCTTCTTCTTCTTCTTCTTCTTCTCCTCGTCCTCCTCCTCCTCCTCCTCCTCCTCCTCCTCATCATCATCATCATCATCATCATCATCATCATTATTATTATTATTATTATTATTATTATTACTACTACTACTACTACTGCTATTTACTTTAAACATGACAGTAGGTTTCATCAAAAACCTAACTAGTGATGAATAATTATGGCGAAGCAAACGTTAAGCTTCATGATTTGACGTAATCCCAGCAACGTTGACATAACCAGAAAAAAATAGAAGAAAGAAGATCTCCAAGAACTGTGACCAAACTTGCTAAAGGAACCTGACGGCGTTTTATCATTGACAGATTTATGTTGGCAGTATTGAAGCCATTGAGAAATATACAAGGATAAATGTCTTGCTATTAATGGTGTTAAATGTGAGACATAGGCTTTCAATACATATTCTTTGAAAGGATGTTTCCAAAAAGATATCTTTTGAGATTTCACGTTCGAAAATATGAGCGACTGGCAAATATATGGATATCTTAACTAAAGTTAAAATATGAGAGAAAAGCTGAATGCAAAGGTGCGAAATTCTGTTAAGAGCCAGAATGTTAAATGGCTGTCAGACAGAAAACAGCTACGGTAATCAAAATAATTTTAGATCACCCATGATCTAAAATTTACCTGTTTCTTCTCGTGATCTCCATACAATATCATACACCTAAAAAAACACTGCATCGTCCGATTCTCCTTCCCAGACAATAATGCACAACCATAACCCAGGACAGGAATTAATGGAGGGATAGTGTGCATGCGTCTGTAGTTCCTGACCTTCAGAAATAAAGATTAGAATAAACATTAACCTACATAAATTCAAAATTCAACTTTTGTCACATTGTCCTCACCAGTCTGTAAGGGCTAAAAGAGCACTTCATGCTGGATATTTTCCTGAGAACAGATTGTCAATACGGCTGTTCTACAAAAATAGCTCTGTATTCATAAACTGCGCGGGAGAAATGTTGCAGTGAAATAGCGCGAGATTAGTTATTGGTAAGTGGAATCTGAAATTTATTTTGAAGTCTTAACTTCTTTATCATTTTTTAGTAGTAAATATTTGAAAATAAACCACGATAATTAATTCTAGGAACTAATCAAGGTTCTAAAATCGATCAAGGCAATAAGTTCTAAGATAAATTATTTTAATGAGTTAAAACCTATAAAATTTATCTAAATCTAATGAAGTACCTAAAATGTATCGGGGTGATAATTTATAATACCAATTATGTTACTAACTCTTAAAGACAATTCAAAGTGTTAAATGTAATCGAATTCATAGAAGTCGTAAGCCATTGAATATCCTAATGACTTAAATCTAATTAAAGTTTTTAAATTAATCACTTTAAGAAGTCATAAGACCACATTTATAAAACTAATAGTAATGTCATAAAACCAATTAAAACCTTCAGAGTCGTAAAACCAATTAAAGTAATGAAAATAATTTCAGCAATAAGTCCATTTTCCTGAAACCAATGCCAGTCGTAAAAGTTATCCGAGTAATAAGTCTTAAAACTAATCGAATTAAGATATCTTGAGCCATATAAAACAAATGAAGCCAAATTAAGGAAAAATTAATTAAGCATATATTAACTTAATCCATTTAAAATGTATTCTTTCTATGTTTATCTGTTATATATATGTATATATATATATAAAAAAAAACTCACAGCAAGAAGCAAATATTGCCTTTTCTTCCCATCATAAACTGATGAAAATTCCTCAGGAGTTGGGGTGAAAAACGTAATATGGTAAATATTTAGAATTTCCTCTGATTATCTGTTTATCGGAATTAGAGTTCATTAAAGTTTATTGTTCAGAAATTGAAACTCCAACAACGAAGTGTGGAATTTCGATTTTTGGACTTTTGAAGAAATCCTATTCATTTCGCATAGAAGCTGCTGGAAGTTGTCGAAAGGAATCTGAATTTCCTTTTAATATGGAATTGTGTGTAGATTTTAATAATGTCGTCGTCGTCATCGTCATCGTCATATGATGATGATGATGATGATGAAGATGATGTTGATGATTATGATAGTATTGATGATGTTGCTATATGATGTCAGAAGATAACAACGAACAACTACGTCAAAGAGAGTGAAAATTCTGATTATTGGTAAGTGATGCCAAGCAGGAAGGATGTTGGGGGAATATGGACAGGAAATCAGTGATGAATTCAAATTGCCCTGTTACCCCCGAAGCTTCCTTTGTGCAATGTTCAACAATTTACTTAATTGTACCTTTAGAACAACAAAGTTATGCTCTGTGGTTTGTGTCAAACTTTAAAGAGAATAGATTTCATCTCTGCTGCTGCTGCTGCAATGACGAACATGGTGTTTGTTGTTAATGTGTTTATTTATATACATACATGTGTCCATATGTAGCTATACGCGTTGCCACAGATCAGTTTCAACTGCGTCCTGTATATACATCCATATTTACTCAGTCAATACAGTAAGGAATACACACACACACACACAAATAAATATCGCATATAAATATATAAATACATATAGCCATATAAATAGTATATATATATGTATGCATATATATATATATATATATATATATTAATACACATACACATACATGCACACTCATTTAGATATATTCGTGGACGTGTGCACACAGATATATATATATATATATATATATATGCATTTAAAATCAGTGTATATTCAGACACATAAACACACAAGAAGATACATGAACATATAGACATACAAACACATATAAACACAGACAAGTAGACGAACATAGAATCGAACACGCTGAATCATATACATAGGCACTTGGATACACACATATACATAAAAGAGCACAAAGAGACACGGAGACATATAGAGAAACATACAGGAACACACATACACGCACGCACGCACACAAAGACTCACATACACAGAGACATGTAACATACACACACATATAGACACGCAAATACACATACACAGAGGATCACACACAGATTTTAACTCTTGTAATATTTAAAAATGGAAAGATTGTAAACCATTAAACATGTATGTATTATATATATACGTGCACACAAACATTCACACGTATAATTTACATATTACCCCAAACATGCACGCACATATATAGATATGCACATATATTTATATGTATATATATATGCATACATATAGATATGCATTTATATATGCATATATATAGATATGCACATATATTTATATGCATATATGTATATATATGCATATATATATATGCTTATATATATATATGAATATATATGCATACATGCACGTATATTTATATGCATATACATATATATATGCATATATATAAATATATTTGCATATATATATATACATATATAGATATATGTGTATATATATATACTTATATATATAAATATATATATATATATATATATATATATATATATATATATATATATATATATATATATATATATATATGAGTGTGTGTCCGTTCATACGCAGACAGGAACACAGGTTTACATGAATACCCATGTACACACATATGTTGCTGAATGCAATATTTTCAAAATTCACTAATAAATCTAAATCTAAATGAGTATGTGACACAGCACACACACACACACATGTATATCCACACGCACACATAAACCCACGAATATACATGCACACTTTTAAACACATGCTCACGTACATACCCACGTTCATATAGACACATGCGCATATACAAACACATGTGCATACACACACGCTGTCTATATCAACATTTCAAACCCATTGATTCTAAATGAATGCAAGCATGAAAATTCAATTTTCTATGAAATTAATTCTTAATTTGTTGAATTATCTCCCCTTCTCATTGAAAGTTGCTACAAAATTCCGCTATGTATGTATGTATGTATGTATGTATGTATGTATGTATGTATGTATGTATGTATGTATGTATGCACGTATGTATGTATTTATGTATCTATCTATCTATCTATCTATCTAGTTAACTTTCTATCTACTTGGATACGTATCTCTCTATCAAACCAATATAGATATACGGACAAGGATAAATATATAGTCAGACATTTTCCCGTAATTAATGGAAAGGATGGTATAACAACATTATTAACCGACTCGAGTCGTTCAAATTACGCACGGTGACAGAATAAACCATTACAAAGTTAATCCTTCAGACAGTCTCCATCACCAGTGATGCGCTTCCGTCATCGCTAAACCCAATGCCTCACTCCACTTTGAAAGCTCGTAATTTCCAAACTGATCTTTGCTGACAGTTCGAAGTCACTATCACTGTCTGTCTGTCTGTCAATTTGTCTAGCTGTTTGTCTATCTCTTTGGCTATCTATCTATCTATCTATCTATCTATCTATCTATCTATCTATCTATCTATCTATCTATCTTTTTCTCTCTCTCTCTCTTTCTCTATCTTTCTCTCTCCCCCCTCTCTCTCTCTGTCTATCTCTCTACCTATCTATGCATAGTTGATTGTGTCTGTTTGCATTCCTTTGGTAAAAACTTAGCAATTTTACATCAAACAGATATGCTCTATGTTGAAATTTAAGATATATTCTATTACAATTTTATCGAAGTTATTTATCATATACTTGTATACACGCACACACAGACATACACACGCGCGCATACACATACATACACACACGCGCACATATACATATACACCCCAGACACATGATTTTAGTCATGTGTGTATATATATATATATATATATATATATATATA
>NC_068993.1:1855150-1862720 GCF_001194135.2 Octopus bimaculoides
ATATATATATATATATATATATACAGTCACACATATGTGTACACGTTTACATACCTCTATGTATGTATATAATGTATGTTGGCACATCCATCTTAAAATATGTTATTCTTTTGCCTTGGGCGTAAGAAAGAGATTCCATCCACCTGTCCTAAATATATATTTCTGAATACATAAACAAAATATCTGCACCAGCATCTTCTTAATAGTCATCGTCACCGTCACCGTCATCATCATCATCATCATCATCATCATCATCATCATCATCATCATCATAAATGCTATTATTTGCAACAGCATTACTCTCATCCTAACAATTTTGATTCTTCGTCGACTTATTCTCTTTGTCGTGTTCATCATTATCACCACCTTCACCACCATCATCATCATTACCATCATCATCTTCATCACCATCTGCATCATCACCAACGCTATCCCTCCCCACCTCCACAGCTGTCATCATCTCATCATCATCGTCGTTTTAAATATTAATATTACTTTCAAAAAAAAAAAAAAAAGAAAGCTGTTTTATTTTTGCTTCCTTTTTCTCTTCTATTTTACTGTTTGAAAATAAATAATTCTTTGAAATAAAATTTTACACGAAATTAGTTTTTCACTTTTTGAATATTTTAGAAATGTTTAGTTTTAGACACAGAAAGAAAAAGTAAATGAAAATAGAAAAAAATGGTGACTTAAAATTATTTAAAAGTAGGGGGAGATAAACCAGATATCGGTGTTGCGGGCTCTGTATGGAAGATTTTGGTTTAGTTGTTAAGCTTTGCTATTTTTTGATCCTTTCAACATAACATTGATAACATGCCTTGATAAGTTGCCCGAGATTTCCATATTTCTCACTCCTGAATCATTCTACCGACCAGATTATCATATATTGTTATACACCACTGACCACAATGCGCTTCCTTGCATTCTTTTAGGAATCATACCACCCCGCTGGCTTGGCGGGGGTGGGGAGGAGGCAAGTATCCCTGAATAGGACGCCATAGCTTCATCAACAAGGGTTTCATAGTGGCCATGAAGGTACAGTTCAACATATATTCAAGTCAACTAACGACGTCACCTTCTCTGTCTCATACTCCCCAGGGGTTCTCTTCCTCGACAACTTTTGCAGAAACAATATCTCCACAACAGTTTTCTAACATTCCATCCTAATGTCCCTTTCAATAGACTCAAGTCAATAGGTTACATTGTATATGTTCCATTCTATCGATTATTTCTTAGAAAAAACACTTGCAGTTTTGGGGATTTTACATACTTGCAGAGTTTTATTATTAAAAACAAAAAACTCAGCACTGCAAGACCGATGAAAGAAGTGTATGGACCGCAAGGGAGTCAATGATGCAAGTTAAACACCATTTGGTCAGATTCCGTGAAAGTATCTTAGTCAGCCTATGAACCTTTCAGCCGACCCTCGTATATCAGCTCGAGTACTTGATGAGTGTTTTACTGTAGCCACATTCGGAAAGATAGAAAAAAAAGGGTCCCTAGGGATTTCAACTCGAAACCTAAAGTGTAGTATCTAAATTTTTACATGTTTATAATGATTTAAAGAGTTTCCTAAGCCACGACGACCAAATCTAATTCTTACGTGGAATTTATAGAAATAATCTGGAGCGAAGATGGTTTCAGTTCAGGTTTGACAACGAGTGTTCTGACTGTTTGCTATAAGAACAGCCTACTTATTGAGTGAGCAGGTAAGAGCCCGAGTATTCCGTAGACACGTGTAATCTTGATACAATTCTCAGGAGGAATCAGTGTGACACAGTGTAACAAGTATTTGCCTTTTGAATTACAGGCGTAATCAACCACATGGACTTGCAATCAGTCTGTCATATATTAGTGACAAGTGCCAGTTGCAGTTTCTAGAGAACATTGACTGGGAACATATTTCTGACGTATTTAATTTTGCCTGTAAACCATTTCCTTTTGAATATAAATTCTTTTTTTTTAATATTTTATGTAAAAATTCGGATTTTATATGAATGATAAATTTTTCTTTTAAAAATGCTCAATTCCCTCAGCCAGTATGAAAATGGTAAACTAGAACAACAACATTTTGAAAAATAAAAATAATTTTCGTTTTATTTTGGTGAGTAAACATTAATGAAAATATATTTGAACAATTTTTAGCAGATTGTAAGATATCAGAGGGAAACACGGGTGGTTGATGGCAGAAGCGTTGGAGCGTCGAACAAAATGACTTGTGCAATTTGTTCCATCCTTTTCCAACCTTTGAATCCCGCCGGGATCAACACTACCTTTCATCCTTCTTAGGTTGATAAAACAGTCCATGTACCAGTCACGTAATGGGGTTGATTCAATCAACTATAAATCATTAGCATGAGTCCCTAAGGCATTATGGCATAGTTTTGGTAATTCCTGCAACGACGTAGGGACTAAATTACTTCGGCCCCTCTCTTTCTCTTGAACAATATCGTGAGTATGAAAGAGGCGACCTGCTGAAGGGACCACTGCTGGTCTTCCATAAAACATTGTCAACGCTTGAGTCTGACACCGCAATGTCACTGCGCCAGTCTGTAGCAAATCAGACTGAAGCAGAAGGTTTTCGGATGTACATCAAGATTCTCAAGAAATATGAATCCATTAAAGAAAAGCGAGAGAGAGAGAAAGAGGGAGGAAGAGATAGAGGGTGAGATAGATAGGTAGTGATAGAGAGAGAGAAACACAGAGAGAGAGAGAGAGAGAGAGAGAGAGAGAGAGAGAGAGAGAGAGAGAGAGAGAGAGAGAGAGAGAGAGAGAGATAGAGAGAGAGAGAGAGAGAGTAAATTAGAAAATACAAGTATTTCATCGCAAGGGGAACGAACAACTGTTTTAGAGCCACGTTTTCATGAGTGAGATGAGAATATATTTCATCAGTTTGTTGTAGCCGTTGACTGAACAGTCCTTTCAGTGGTAACCACTCAACTGTGAAGCATTATTAACGGCTCCCATAATCAAATGTTAAACGTTCAAAAATCTTGTAGGATTTCAAGAAATAAAATATGCAGAAGACAAAATAGCAGAAAGAGGATCCAATTTTACTCATTTCACCCATATTACTCGTTTCAAAGTTATCATTTAAAACATATTATTCTCTCTTCTCAGGTGATACATTAAAAAAATGTTAATATAGATTTACATGGTGAAGTATATTAGTTGGTAGCGAAGGTTTAACATTTCTTTAGCAGAAGCTTATAAAATATTAAAGTTATTTGTGTGTGTAATTTGAAAGTGTATGTGATGTGTGATGTTTAGAAATTTCCTGCACATTACACTTAGCTGGGAGTTAAACATAAAGAAACGTGGAGAAAATATAAAAATATTTTAGTCACTTGCAAAAAGTGAAATCTATTTTGTTTTTCTTCACCATCCCTCCTGGTAACATACATACTCACTCTTTTTCTGTGTATATGTATATATATATATGTATATATATATATATATATATATATATATATATATATATATATATATATATATATATATATATATATGTGTATGTATATATAGATAGATAGATATAGAGGGGGAGAGCGAGGGAGAGAGAGGGAGAGAGGAAGCGAGGAAATATGAGTGTTTATGTGTAAAAGAATTTAGTTATGTTCGAATGAATGGCTGTATTTTTTTCCAAAAAGATGCAAAGATTTTTGAAGTTTTCTGTTTTGTGTTTGGAAAATTAGAAAATGCCATAATTTTCTGCCAATTAGTGTTATAGGAAGTTGGCACATATAAAAATTCTGAAGATACATCAAAGAATCTCATCACAGAACTATGACTCCAATACACAGATATATCTTGATATTTCTTAAATATTTTGAGAAATGTTTTTTTCTGTATTTTTCACAAACTCTGGCAGACATAATTTCATTAGGAAGACAGTGAGAATGTACTATCACAAACTCATAATCTGACACTGGTTGTTGTGTCTTATAATGGAAATTATGATGTTTAACCAGATAAGACGTGTTGGTGACTGCTTAAGATTTGTCATAGGTGACTAAAGGTGACTAATTGTGAATATATGATCGGTTGATTGGAGACTCGTTTGCAAATTGTAACTTATTTTATTCTTTTTGTCATGTCACATATTTTGTTAACACGTCCGTTCCTCTAGGAATGGAGGATGGTTGTACAAAATGACTAACAATGTCTTTGATAATCTGATAAGCAACTGTAACCACACAACGAGAGACTGACGTGTTGTGTTACAGGAAACGAGAATAAAGAGATTTTGTCAAAAACAGTATCATTTGCTACCGGTTTCCAATGAATCGGTACCTGGATCATTGTATTTCCAATTCCGTGAGTGACAAGGGAGTGACTGTGCTATTTGGGTGCAATGAATAGCGCAAGATACTTTCGTTTGACACATCGAACTACAACTCATGATCAAAGATAGGCATGTGCAACCTTTTTTGAGAAACGAGCCGCATGAGACAGGGCTCATCATCAGGGAAGCCGTACTGCTAAAAAAAATTCGAAGTAATTTCTTTGTCGTGCCATTCAAAAAGTGCCGCAGATCGCAGTTTGCCCATGGCTGGTCTAAGGAGAGGAGCAATTTTATACCTCCTCTATTAAAGTTCTCATTTTCTACTTCATATAATTTTTTCAAGACTTCTTGGATAATTCTTACTGAGTCTAGGAGACATGTTTTCAGCATCGCACCGAATCATAAGTGAAAATCAAATTTTTAAAGGTTTGTTCTCAGTTTTGTTTTTCTCACTGTATCTAGGATCTCAATACAGTTATCCCTCACCATATCGCGGGTTAGCCATCGCAGTTCGCCATCGTGGTTTGCTTATCGCGGTTCGCTATCGTGGTTCGCCTATCGCAGTTCACCTACCGCGGTTCACCTATTATTGAAGCTTACGTCGATTCCTCTGTGGTGTTGCTTTGCATTTATATTGAAATAGATATATGGAAATTATAAAAATAATAATAAAAACAAAGATATATAGTACAGTACTGTTTCTACTTTGCGGATTTTCACCTATCGCGGTTTTTTTTTGATCGTATCACCCGCGATAGTCGAGGGATTACTATAATTATCACATTATCTTAATCTTGTTCATTTCTGTGTTCCAACATTCGAGCGTTCCACACTTGAAGTTGGTCTAAAACTCTACCCCCTTCTTTTCCCTTTCTTTTGGCTTCGGTGGCAAACGGTCCCCTTGCCAAGTCGACTATAATACATGGTTTCTTCTTTATGTCATCTGAGTTGACGCATTCTATTTTTCTTTCCTTAATTTGTATAGAAAAGTCCCATAACAATCTCACTTCATCATCGTCGTCGTCGTCGTCGTCGTCGTCATCATCATCATCGTCAGTATTATTATTATTATTATTATTATTATTATTATTATTATTATTATTATTATTATTATTATTATGTTCATAATTTGTTTTAGTCTCCGTTATTTGAAATAACTTTTATATCAAGGGAAATTAAAACTATATTCCTAAATTATAGGTGACACTGTCACATTGGAAGCTAATTTCAAGCGCACGCGCACACACACATACACACACGCACATATACATTCATACATACATATATACATACATACATACATACATACATACATACATACACACTCTTACACTCGTATACAAACATACACGCAAGAGGTGACTGGTGAATCATAGAATGGTGTTATTTCAGAATGGAACCACAAGAAACTAATTTCTGAATTTATTCATTTACAAGGTATTCTAAAGTCTTTTGATCACAGCCAGTTACGAGGTATCGGGTTCAATCCCAGAGTGTAGGACCTTGGGAAATTGTCTTTTACTATGGCCCATATAGACTAAATTCTTACGATTGACCTATTGGTAAAGACAGAATGCGCAGGGTAGTTTGGAATACTCTATGCTATCCATTTGTGCTGAACACAATCTTTGCTTGGTTTAGAACCAACTCTACTTAGTTCCTGGGTCCCTTTAACGTGGCTTACTATTTTTCAGTAATTTGGGTCAGGTCTTTGGTCTGAAGGTAATTTTCTTCCGTGTTTCCCTCTTCTTGGGGGATCTCAGAAGTGTCTCCTTCCTTCGTTAACTAGGTTGGTGTTAAATTTATCGATCTCGTTACGATGGGAGGCAAAGTTAACCTCGGTAGGATTTGAACTCAGAATGTAAAGAGCCACAACAAATACAGTGAAGCACTTCATCAGATACTGTAGCGTTCTCTGTTAATTCGTCTATTATGCGAGTTGACATCAGCCGAATATTTTTATGAAGTATTCATAGAAATCTATGTTATTTAAAAAGTTTTGTTGAATATAATAAAAACATTTATAAAGTTTCATTGATCTAGCTAAACATTTTACTTTCCATAAATTCTATTTTCGGATCGATTTCCATCGATTTAATAACCAAGAAAATTTTGACCCCAAAATCAAAATAACGAAGCCCTTATTTGTTTTCAATCTGTTGTGTTGCCAAGATTGAAATATATTTCTAATACTTTAACTCAACTCATGTGCATAACATTATTTAACATGCACCAGCGATACGCAACCAAATTAATAAAGACAAAGCATAAATGTTGAAATAGTAGCACGGTAAATCCATCTTTTCTAAATTTGAACCAAATCGCAACTGGATGGATACATTAATAATTTTATGGACTTGACGCCGGCTCTAAAATATCAGCTACCATTCAGCACAATGTTCAATGAAGACTTAAGGTGCCAAAATGAATTTCATTTGGAATAAAGTGTCTAATATCAGGGCAAAATCGTATTTCCTGCCTGTTGAGTTTTGATCACAGTGCATAGCACTGTTGCATTTCAGTAGAGGCAATAAAGAGAACTGCATCATTTCCTCTCATTCTATGACAACCCATCTCATAATCAAATGTCTTCGATAGAAATAGATAAAAGACATGGTAAGTCTAATTCCGTTAATGTCTCACCAACTTTGCCATGTTTGTCTTAATACAACTGGCTACAGCACACACACACACACACACACACACACACACACACACACACACACACACACACACACACACACACACACACACACACACACACACACACACACACACACACACACACGGCTATATCTCTTCATACTCTTTCTCTCTATATATTGCTATATTTATGGCTATATCTAGATGTATGTATATCTAATGGCGTTTCTTTGAATGTACCCATATATTTATAACTCTATATGTGTCGAAGTAATGGCAGACATTTATATATTTGTCTCTGCGTGTAATTTTGAATAGTATATGTATGTATATATACATGTATACACACATACACTTACATACACACGTATGTATGTATGTATGTATGTATATTCAGTTATAATGTATAGACGCGTATGTTTGAATGCCTGTGTTTATGAATATTTGTGTACATGCATAGATAAATAAATATATACTGCATATGTGTGTGAGCATGTGTATGCGGATATGAATGAATGTATATATGTATATATGTATATATATGTATATATAGACGCAGGAGCGGCTGTGTGGTTACCAACCACATGGTTCCGGGTTCAGTCCCACTGCGTGGCACCTTGGGCAAGTGTCTTCTATATATAT
>NC_068993.1:1862892-1867245 GCF_001194135.2 Octopus bimaculoides
TTCCAAATGTTTTTGCACAGATATATGAACCCAATGCAAAAATCAATAATGACACAAAGCATGACAATAAAGATGATGTAAGATCGATCTCCACGAGGCCCTCCCTTTTTACTGACCTCTAAATCTGAGTCTGTATATTTCTTCCTCATTTATTTAGGGAAATCGGAACATGTATATACTGTTTTAGTGTTGATTCTCTTATCGATTAAGCAGAAAATACTATTTATTGAATTCTAAAAGAGCGTGCACACACACACACACACACACACACACACACACACACACACACACACATATATATATATATATATATATATACACACATACATATACTTATACACCCACTTACATAGGTACACTTATATAAAACGTATACTTCTACACGTACCTCCATACTACATGCATGCTCGCGTACAATGGCACAAACGTATGCTCACACCTCCTCACTTATATATATAGAGAGAGACATACATAAAACTTCTCACTCTCTTTCTCTCTCTGTCTCCGTATGTTTATATATATATATATATATGTGTGTGTGTATGTATATATCGATATATACATACATATATATTCACATATAAGTATACATATACATTTACACGTACACACAATGTTGCCTCAGATAAGGACATGAATAAACAGAATTATAATTGACTTCAATTTTGGATGATTCCTTTTTGTGGGATCTCTGGAACCAGGAAAGGTGAAACATCATCCAAAATATCCCAGAAGAATCTCAAATCAGCTTCTTCTTTCCATTCATAATCTGATCCATTTATCGTGCCTGCCTTTTGGCGGCATATTTTCTCTGACAACAAAAGGACTGAATTAAAGAATTTCCTTCCATCGAATAAAACCATGGCGCATAGATGAAGGAAGAAAAAGCCTGAATATTTATCAATAGTGGTTATTTCATGATACTCTGGTTCTCTCACTCCATGCTGGGCTTAATTATTAGATATTGCAGTAAGACATTGCAAAGAATTTATAAATAATTTTCCTCATGATTTGCAAAATTCAATAGCATGCTGATTTATATCACTTTCTGTGAGACTAAAATATGTCTGTTTGAAATATAAGAAATTTTTCTTTTTGTTATGAAGATAATCAAAGTTATTCAACAAACAGAAAATGTTTGTAAATTACCGATATAATCATGAAGAACTGGTACCTACGCAAAGACTTCAAAAGTGAGAGATAACGTATCGTTTCAGGATTTACAATTTAGTTGAGAATTTGGATCTAAGATATTACCTTATTGAATTTGTTTTTATAGAAGATCGTTTTAATATCGTATTTGCTAAAAATGTTACGACCTTTGATGCGCCACTCAGACTGGGAAGTTGATGGCTGCAATGTTCAGCGTTTATAATTTCAAGATTGTTTTTCTTCGTTGAATGCTCAACTACAGGTGAAGTAGTAAGGGCATCTATATGACTCACGTCGTGAAGATCTAAATCTAGTGGAGTCCAACCAAAACCAGGTCTGATTACAACAGATCCTTCTGGAAAGAGAGATAGACAAAGAGAGTGAGAAAGAGGGAAAGACAGAGAGAGAGAGGGAAGACAAAGAAGAAGAAGACGACGACGACGATGACGAAGAAGAAGAAGAGTAGGAGGAAAAAGAAGACGATGAAGCAGACTAAGAAGATGAAAAAGAAAAGGAAGAAGACAAAGAAGATGAAGAAGACGAAGAAGAATGAGGAGAAGAAAAAGAAGAAAATGAAAAAGGAGGAGGAGGAGGAGGGACTACTGTCTGTTAGCCCGGTGCTACATTGATAGACCCCGAGAATATAAGGCAAATTTGATCTCGTTGAGATACGAACCAAGAACTCACAGAGCCAGAACGAAAAATATAAAAAAAATTCGAATATTTCGCCATTTGTTATATACACTATTATACACAAGAACATATGTATGTTTGTATGTATGTGTGTGTATGTGTGTGTGTGTGCGTGTGTGCGCGTGGTTATCAGTAAAAGTTTCTTCACATCCCAGGCAAAGACTAATTATCATAATATATTTTAAAAATATTCCAGCCATGTGGTGAAGTAAAATAGACTGGGGAATATGTGTAGAACTTATATCCTAAAAGGGGATATTTCCAGGAAGGAAAAGACAACAGAAGACTGGGCAGAAAATGGATTGATTGTATCAAAGAGCTGACAAGGCTTTCAATGTCGGAAATGTTCATGATGTCCAGTTAAAGTATGTCATTATAATTCTGGGCTATTAAGCCCCTCTCTGGGTGTGTATCACAGAGAGTGAGTGAAAGAGAGAGAGAGAGAGAGAGAGAGAGAGAGAGAGAGAGAGAGAGAGAAAGGAAGAGAGACTTAATGGAGGAGAAGACATGATATAAGTAGAAGACAGATTTAACGGTAAAACAGTCAGCGGGACACATAGATTTAGTTGACTGACCAGATAAAAGGCGGTCGAATACACACACACGCGCGCGCGCGCATCTACACATCTATATATACTGATAGTTAGACGGATAGATATATTGATAGTTATATAATTAGACAAGCAACCAGCTAGTAATCTGTCTCTCTACCTACTTTTGAGAATAATAAAATGAAAATTTTACTGAAAGCCGTCCTTTTTGACATGAATCGATCCTCTGAAATAATGTTTTTACCATTGTAGCAATAATGGAATGGAATTACAATGAATCCTGTCAATCATTTCTTAAAAGAATTTTGAGGAAAATTTCTCGGGTAAAATAGCTGAAGAAAAACATGAAAGGGGAAACGAGATTTTAAACGAGATTTGATAAAACAAGTTTAAAATATCACTGTACCGATGTTTCGCTTGTAATCCCATTTATTTGTAATATTTCTTTGTGTTTATTTTTGCATGAGCTTAAATTTATTTCTCTTCTATTCTGATAGAATACCTTAGATCCGTTCATATCTGGTTATCAATATTGTATCGTTATTAACAAGAAAATAGAAATACAGAAGTTGGGTTATTTGTCGGAGTATTTCGACTTTGAAATATAATCTTGGTAAAGGAATTTATGATTCCATACCAACATCTCCAAGTTGTCAGATTTAGAAAGGGTATCTAGAACATTCACTTAGAAAAATATAACAAAAGCGAGAAAAATAGCATTTGTAGATCCCTGTACAAAATTTTGGTTAAGTGAATTGGACATGAAAATAATATATAATTTAATTTTCTAAATAATGCTTGGTTTTGTTGATATTCCTGGTTTTATATATTCTCGAGGAACATTTTCTTTTAGTTTTGATTATTCCATCTTCTCTTAAAATTCCTTCTCATAAAATACATATTGCGAAATAAAATCTACATTAAATGTATGAGATTAAGAATTAAAACAATTTTATTTGCGATTCTGTTAGGATATTTCCGAAAAGAATTAATTTTCTTGGTTTCAAACTTCCACCAAATAGCCTCGTGTCGACCAAACCCTTGTGAGCAGATTTGGTAGGCGAAAACTGGAAGGAGCCCGTTGTGTGTGTGTGTGTGTGTGTGTGTGTGTGTGTGTGTGTGTGTGTGTGTGTGTGTGTGTGTGTGTGTGTGTGTATGTATGTGTGTGTGTATACATGAAATTTACAGAAAAACAAAAGACGAAGACAGGTGTATAAACAAGAAACAGGTGTGTTAGTTTAACGCTCTGGAAGGTGAAAAAGTTTTTTATGTTTCGAGCCAACGCTCTTCAGCAGAAAGGAACACAAGGAAATAAACAGAGAGAGAATTAAAAAAAAAAATTGGAGTTAGTGGTCAATCATATGTTTGTGTTTGTCCCTCCCCCATCCCTTGACGACCGATGCTGGTGTGTTTATGTCCCCGTAATTTAGCGGTTAGGCACGAGAGAGCGATAGAATAAGTACTAGGCTTACAAAGAATAAGTCCTAATGTTGATTTCTTCGACTAACACCCTTTAAAGTGCTACTCCAGCATGGCCGCAGTCAAATGAATGAAACAAGTAAATGAATAAAAGAATATATTTCCGCTGCTTACACAGATACCCATGATTCTCCGTCACCATCCAATTCCAGTATTATGAATTTATTTGAATTGGGAGATTGTGTTGTAATGAATCCTTCTTTAGCTAATTACACAACCCTTAGATGTGTTGTAGTTACTCTCTTGATAATTCTTGGAAATCCTTGGCATTGATCTCTTTGAATTCCTCCGTTCAGTACCAGTGTAAGAAGCGCCGTTAATTCAGCCGAGTTCTTCTGCTATTTCTTCACAATCCACTGTGCTGCAGCCTCATGACCTCGAAGTATGCTTGCCAAGGTGGCTGAACGAGTGGTATGCCTTGCCAAATGCCACCTGTAACAATGAGATCTTTTCAGATACCCGCATGCGTGCATATATA
>NC_068993.1:1867453-1867751 GCF_001194135.2 Octopus bimaculoides
TATATATATATATATATATATATATATGTATGTATGTATGTATGTATGTATGTATGTATGTATGTATGTATGTATGTATGTATGTATGTGTGTGGCATGTATGTGTATGTATGAGTGTATCTCTCTATACTCTGACGTACACAGCATACACACACTCACAAACATAGATATTCATGAACATGTAAGCATTGGTGAGCGCAGACCTGTTTGCATAGTGAAATATATGTATGTATATATGTGCGTGTGTGTATATACATACATAATGCATATATATATATATATATATATATATATATAT
>NC_068993.1:1867761-1868642 GCF_001194135.2 Octopus bimaculoides
TATATATATATATATATATATATATATATATATATATATATATTACATTGATAGCTGGTCATATTCTCTTCCAATGGCTTTGCTAAATATGTGTACATATATATCCAGGAGTGCAGGCAGAAATGCAGCCATGTGTGTTTGCGCGTCTGTTTGGATGTATGTATACATGTTTGCATACATGCATGTATATAGACGTATAAATGAATACATATGTGTATGTATATAAATATACACGCACATATGTATGTTCAATATATGTTACACACAGGTGTGCAAACATGCATGTATACATAAATATATGTGTGTGTGTGTATATGTATGTAGGTATGTATGAATGTATGTATTTGTGTGTTTACAGATACACACACACAAATATACATGTCTATTTACACACATACACACACACACACACACACACACACACATACATACGTACACACAGAAAATTAAAGAAGGAAGAAGAAAAAGCAAATTTGTTGCAGATGGATTCTATTAAGATGTTGGAAAGTTTATGGTCTTTCCTCCAAGATAATGGAATTGCAGTTGGAAGACACTACTTAGAGATTACGGCTGCAAGAACATGGCGTTTCTATTCTGAACCTGACTTCAATATATTACATGTTTGAGCTTGTCTGAAACAAAGAAGGAGGGAATTGAAAGGGCAACAACGAGCGCTTTGACAAATGTATCTATGTACGAATGTATAGATGTGATGTGTGCATTTACTACATATATACATATATGCATGTCTATATGCGTAGATAGATAAATACATACATATACACACACATATGTATTTGTAGATGCAAACTCACACAGACACTCACACACGCACACACACATAATTACATACACGTGTAATATATATATATATATATATA
>NC_068993.1:1868825-1870248 GCF_001194135.2 Octopus bimaculoides
ACACACACACACACACACACACACACACACACACACACACACACATATATATATATATATATATATATTTAAAGTATGCTTTTGTATACATATACGCTTGTATTTAAAGAAAATTGATGAAAAATGCAATAACGACGACAAAAGAGCAGATGATGAAGATGATGATAGTGATGATGATGATGATGATGATGATGATGATGATGAAGGGGAAGGAGAAACAGAGGATGAAGAAGAAGAGGAAGAAAGAGTAAGGGAAATAGACGTAAATAAAATAAAAGATTGAAAGATTAAAATGAAGAAAAAGGGGAAGAAAGAGAAGAAGCGAAGAATTACAGAAGTGATGAAGAAGAACAAAATGCGGAATAAACACGTGAAAAAGAAGTAGAAGATGAAGAAGAAGATAAAGAAGAAAATGAAGAAAATAAAGAAAAAGAAGCAAAATGAAGGATAAGAGATGAAAGAGAAGGAAAAATGAGAGGAGGAACGAATATGGTAATGACGAAGTAGAAAGAGAGGAAGAAGAGGAGGATGAGAAGAAGAAGAATTAATAAAGAATGATGAAGAAGATAAAGAAGGAAGAAACGATTGAGAGATAGAGCAGTTGTAAATTTTAGACAATTAGACTCTCTGTCTGTGGCAGAAATTAGAATTTTCTGCTATTGTGTCGACGGCATGAGGCTAAAAATGATTTTCCTCTTTTCTAATAAGTTGAAATTAGATTTTACTTTCAGAGATAAATGAATGTTTTAATCTTTATCATATCACTCGGTCTCAGCTAAAAATGAAAAAGAGAGAAAAAGAGGGGGGGAAAAGAGAAAAGAAGAGAGAAACAAACTAAAAGAAAAGAAATGACATAAAATGGAAAAGCAGGAAGCACCATTTTGAACTTGCTTAGATTTTTGCTTCGCAGAATAAAAGATTGCTTGTCTTCACCTTTACCTACTTACCTGAACTTTTTACCTGAACCGATTTGCATTTACTTGCTGTCCTGTTGTAGGAAAGGTTAAATCAATGGACTGAAATGGAATTAATCTGCTTGGGAAGAAACAGATTTAACATAATGTTCTCTTGCTAGGCCGACTTCATTACATTCAACCATAAAATGTGTTGGTGTTAGGTGGTGTCCATGTTCAGATCTTTAATAAAGTGCTCCTTCTTTCTCTCTCTTTCCATCTCTCTCTCTCTTTCTCTCTCTTTCTATCTCTCTCTCTCTATTTCTATCTCTTCCCATCTCTCTCTCTCTCTCTCTCTCTCTCTCTCTCTCTCTCTCTCTCTCTCTAAGTGGAATATCCGTATTGTTGCCCTAAGGCATTCTTCCGGGAGTAGATACAGAAATAGAGTAAAGAAAAAAAATAATAAAATAGGAAAAGGTAGTGTTTTTGAGTGGAATGAGCATGGCTGATATTTCATTGCAGTCGTTGAG
>NC_068993.1:1870258-1871092 GCF_001194135.2 Octopus bimaculoides
TGTGTGTGTGTGTGTGTGTGTGTGTGTGTGTGTGTGTGTGTGTGTGTGTGTGTGTGTGTGTGTGTATGTTGGGTGGGAAAGGATTGTGTGACTCGTTTTATAAGAAGACTTTCGAGAATGACATAGTTTAGATTGTAAGAGTCGAAAGGACAAAATAAATTATGGCTTATTATTGACCATGTGGAATGGCTGCGTGGGTAGCAAGTTTGTTTTGTATTAAAATGGTTCTGAGTTCGATCGTACAGTGTGGAAAATGTCTTAGCTTAGCGTCAGGTGAAATGAAAAACTATTGTCTGTGTGTGTGTGTTGCTGAAGTGTGTGGGTGATAAACAAAGGTAAAAAGGTAAAATAAAAAGCGAGTCTTAATTTATGCTAATAGCTTGCGTTATTTCCCTTCGCTCAATTCGGTTTATGCAAATGATTAACCTGCCTGTTCTATCATTAACCAATAAGGAATCAATGAAGGAGGAGCTAGAGATGGCAGCGAAATCTCTCTCAAATCAGATCATACCAGCTTAAAAGCATCTCACTGGGAAAAGTAGTTCCTGTTATGTAAATGCTAGGCTGGTCGTGGTTATCCTTGGGCTAAAATCAACAACATTATCACCAACAACGAAACAATATAATGGAAGTATTACTAATAGTCTTAGCGGTTCATTTTCTCTCTCGTCATCATCAACATCATCGTCTCCTCCATCACTGCCGCCGCCCCCTGTCGCAGCCCCGGACGCCGTCCCAGCCGACGCCCTTGCCGCCGCCCCCTGTCGCAGCCCCGGACGCCGTCCCTGCCGACGCCCTTGCCGCCGCCCCCTGTCGCAGCCCCGGACGCCGTCC
>NC_068993.1:1871915-1877722 GCF_001194135.2 Octopus bimaculoides
ATATATACATACATATGTATGTATTCTTATGTAAGATCTTTAAACGATCTTATACAAGAATGCATTCTTACAGAAGATCTCTTTCTCTTCCTCATCAGCATATTCAATTATTTGTCTTAATATTTGTTGGTCTCAGGAAAATTAGTGAGAGTAGACAATAGAGATGTTCTGGAGATTAATCTTTATACTGTCAAATATATTAACCTCTGTTTGTATCTGCAGTTATGAAGTTCGCTTTGCAGTGGTTTCTTTTTTGATGCTGCTGTGCAGTAACTCGGGTGGTTCTTACTATATCTTGGGACAGAGGCTTCCTCGTCTCGGGCTGTAGACAGCGTCCGCTTCTATTTCGGAATGTTCTGAACAGACGTGGTCGTTAGAATGAGAACTCTGCTTTCATTAATATAAATAAAAGCTTTTTCTTTATCGGCCACAGGAAATGATTCGCAGAGAGACTCTGAAAATGCCGTACGCATTGAAGAGATGACTTAGAAATACTTGTTCGGTGGGAGACGAAAGAAGGTGCGGAAGTTTTACACAAGTAAATCTGGAACAAACTGGAAATTTATTTAGAAAACACACAAGTAATTACATACAATATATAAAATAAAGTGTAATTAAGCATGCAACAATTAAAACTTAATCTAATTAATCAAAAACATCTTTGGAGTTCTCTGGTGGCGAAATGGCAGAATCGTTAGCCCGTCGGACAAAATGCTTAACGGCATTTCGTCCGTCTTTACGCTCTGTGTTCAGATCCCGCCGAGGTCGACTTTGCTCTTTATCCTTTTGAGGTCGATAAAATAAGTACCATTTGAACACTAGGGTTAATGTAATCGACTTACTCCTTACCCGAAATTGCTGGCCATGAGCAGAAATTTGAAATCAATATTTTCAATTACTGTTATTAACATCCTACTTATAGTGTATCCTATATTCCAGCTCTAACTGCTTCTCAATTTTATATTTTTCCACATTTTCACGCTACTTTGCACTGAAAAAGTAAGTTTTTCCACAGTCTCTCAACCCAAGTCAAAGTGTTTCACCATTTAATACACACAACAGGAGAGAACACCACCGATCTTTACAATCTGTGTGTCTTTTCCAGGTATAATTTTTAATAGATGGATGCCCTGTCTCTCACCAATTACTTTATATTACAATATTCATAATCTGCGTCATTGACATAATAGAAATACTCTAATCTTCTATGAGAGTTGATTTAATTAACAAATTAATTTGGTTGGTTTCATTAACTCCGGTGGTTGAATCTCACTTATTTTAACAAGCAAACCACGAAAGCATCTAAAACGAAATTAACATGAGTGACAGTAGGACACAAGTTTATTAAAACAGTGGTAGACTTTTATTCAGATATTATTCAGATATTTATGCAGTATTATGTAGTCCTTGAGGTTTGCATGATTTACGAAGCAGTATTAAAACGTTTTATTTTCTGGTATCTATATATCATGGAAGCTTTTCTTTAGTTTCAAGTTTAAATTATGTTATACGAAGACATCAATTTCCCTTGTTCAAACTGAAACTTTCTTCTGGAAATCTAAATTATTATCATCGTTTTATTTATATATCTTTTCTATGTTCCAAAGTATTTTGCTTACACCAATATATCTTCCTTATTTCGAAAAGCTGTCTTTCCGGTGTCTTTTTCTTCTTTTGAAAACATCACCTTAACATATTCTCATACACCTACGTTCACACCTCACCACACATTCGTTCTCTCACTCTCTTACATAATCATGCATATATCTATGCAAACATTTACACACACACACATATGTATGTATGTGTGTATATATATATATATATATATTTACTTATATATATAACTATAAATACACATATATGTATATTCATAGATATATATATATGTATGTATACATGTATGTATTATGTATGTATGTATGTATCTATCTATCTGTCTATCTATCTATCTATCTATCTATCTATCTATCTATCTATCTATCTATCTATCTATCTATCTATCTATCTATCTATCTATCTATCTATCTGTCTCTCTGTCTGTCTATCTACATACATAACTTCGCAATGATAGGAAATAAACTTTCGGCTAATTCAAATATGGTTGTGACATATTTGAACCAAAAATTTGTTTATTTCCCTAACACTGCTTCGTGCTACAACTCATGTATTTGTTGAGACCTGGCAGTTTACGAACACATATCACTTGCTAGTATTCAGTGTTTCATTATAAGACTACGACTTTCAACTCAGCTCTGGCTTATCTCTCTTTGTTATCCCCTACTGAGGACAGTATAACAAACCAGAGGTGCATCTAAGCTGATAAGGATGTATTGACACTTCTTACCATGAGTGTGAATTTCTTGAACTAACCTAAAGTTTAAGGATATGCGTGTGTGTAAGTGTATGTGTTGTGCATGAACGACCAAGCAGAGAGAATCGCAATGAGGAACTAGGTAGAAAAGGAATGAAATGGAATGTGTTTGAGCGTGGGCAGTGTAATGGTTCAGATATGTGGTAAATATGGAGAATGGCAGTTGAGTAATGAAGTTCCAAGTGATTCTAGGAACAGGAATCTGTGAGGAAAGGAAGAACCAAAAAGACACGGGAAGAATTAATGGAAGCAGTTCGGAGAAATGCGGAATTATAAAAGGATGAGAAAAGACTGTTGAGTTGATGAAGATCCGTCTAACCTATGTGAAGCTTGGTAAAACAGACGTAAAAATGGTGCTGCTGTTGATGCATGCGGATGTTCACACGCACACCCACACACACATGTATGCACATGTGTTTATAATATATAATATTATAGATATATTACGTATGTACGTACGTATTTACGTATACGTACACATACGTATGTACGTTTGTAAGTATACATATGTACGTATGCATATGTGTGCGCATGTATTCGTGTAAACATGTTTACGTATATTTATCAGTGTAAATGTATGTTTATCGTCTTTTGTAGTGTCATGCATAGATTTATTCTCATTAACAAACACGCAACACATACACATGTGTATAAACGCTTACGCACAGTCACAGAAATACAGAAGTACAGAAATAAATACATCGGTACAGAACACAAATTTAATTCTATTCAGAAGATTAATAAAAGACCAAGAAAAAAAAAAAAAGAGGTCTTTGCTTTGTTCTCAAATCTGTCATCTTTAACGAGAAACAATGATTCTTGAAAGTTTTCCAGGTCAGGAATGCAACAACAACAATTACAACTACAGCTACAACAACAAGAACAACAAGAATAAGAACAATCGCAACAATAACACCACCACCACCACCACCAACAACAACAACAACACCAACAACAACAAACAACAACAACAACAGCAGCAGCAACAGTGCCTTCTTGTTTTCAGCTTTGGTGAATAGTAACCAGAAATATGAACTGTCTCTTTTGATTGTAGAAATTTTTATCCCAAAGTTATTCATACCATTTTAGAATTACTCTTAAACTAGTTACTGGCTACGTATATTCTGTGTGGGTTTTCAATATTCGTTCTGTATGATTTTGAGATTTGTCCAAAGAATTTTTTTTATCAGCCTTCGTATATTTATTCATTGAAATTTGAAAAAAATAGAGGAAAAGACAAAGAAAATGGACAATCGAAAGAAAACATTTGTTTAGCACTAAGAGACATAAGTTTATTGGTTTCATTTAAATATCTATGGAATGGACATAATGTGAATCCTTTGAGAAAACCGATGTAATTATTTTAATAGCATTATTATTATTATTATTATTATTATTATTATTATTATTATTATTATTATTATTATTATTATTATTATTATTATCATTATTATCATCATTATTATTGCACTGGCCAATGTTAACACTTCTAATATGTGGATAAGCGTTTCCTCACAACCAACAAATTAACGTGTATGAGGATGACTACAGAAACCGGTAAACTGGCACAGCGACAATTTGGAAACTGTTTTATAGTTGTTGTTATTGCCACACAAAACTTTGGTTACGTTTATATAAAACTTTAATCTCTTTTATGAAAGATTTCCCAACCTTTCTTTCCCTCAGTGGACAATTTGATGAACCAGACCAGATACAAATACATAGACATTGTTTGCTCAAAGCTATATCGCTTGGAAAAACAAACACATAGTTGTAAAGATTGAAAGGTGATATAAATCCAGCTTTATCATACTTTGTATTTACTATGATGAAAGTAAACTTGTCAGTGAGGGGTAGATGCACTTCGTATATGGCAGTAAAGAACCAGTAAGAAAGGGGGAGTGGATACTGAAAGAAACTGTACAATCATGAACCAGACCCATTTTCGGGTTCATGGGGTGTCACGTGATTGTGATGTCGAGTTTTTGCATTTTTGCTCGCATAAGAGTAGAAAACTACCTGTATACATACTTACCCACTTGTATAAAAATGAAAAAGATACACTTTACAGGACATCACCAACGAGCGAAAACTACGTAACCATACATCGAGAGACAAGTACGGGACCGCCTCGCGATATCCGTTTTTTCCTACTATTTTTTTTCTCTCCTATCTATTCTATATCCTTTCAAAATTTCTCCCAGGTGTTACTTATTACAATTCATCTTGGCCTAATGGCCCTAAACGTCTGTCTTCGTCGATCGTTTACTTCCGTACGTCCACTCTGGTGTCGTTTATTCGTTCGAAGCCCTAACTCTCCACAAATTTAATATTTTTTAATTTCTGGATGCTGCCGTCTTATGAAGTCTTCCTGTCTTGTTGTTAAAAGCACGAAACTAATGATCTATGATCTATGATATATATATATTGCGGATAATATGATGTCTAATGGTATAAGATGATAGGTACATCGCTACCTCCAACACTCACCTCTCAGCTCTTCAGCGCTACAATTTCAGATTTTGTCCCCTTCACGTCATCGCATATAGTATCCCCTGCCCATACCCATATAAGTACACGCCACTTCTTTCTGTATATATTCTGATTGATTGATTGATTGATAAAGCAAGCTATCTATTAATTAATTGGTTAATTGGCTAGCTAGTTGACGAATAATAATAACAAGTAAAATAGAACCAACGCGTGTGTTTCTTATTGGCAAAATAACCCTCCCTTAACACAACGACAAATAAAGTAATTTTTGTATAATAATTCAGACGAAATCGAACTCCTGACCACATAGATTTAAACATGTTGCTCTACCAACTCATGCTTTATAATTCTATTATAAAAACAGAAACATACATTGAAATCGTAAAACTGAGTTTATGCTGAGAAGATTTTGGCATTTGGTCATGCAGGAAAGAATTGGTAATTTAGTGAAGCTATTAAGGAAGGCAAGCGATTTGCAAAGACAAGAAACTACTGAATTGCTGCTGGAGAGATCGAGAATGATTCTCAGTCAACCATGAAAGCTTTGGATTGCAAATTGAAACATGAAATATAGTAGACAAGCAAACACATACACACACGCACACGCACACACGCGCACACACACACGGGCACACACACACACATACATAAATATTTGCACACGTACTTACATTCACGAACACTCGTATCCGTTTATATATATATGCGTACATACATACATATTTATACATATACACACACATTTATGTAGGTATATAATATAAGGATAATCACACAAAATTAGTCACCCAGAAACTCCCGCAAACACACTCCGACTTGCGCATACACAGATACTATCTTATATATACATATACATATACATACATACATACATACATACATACATACATACATACATACATACATAATATATATATATATATATATATATATATATATA
>NC_068993.1:1878023-1880225 GCF_001194135.2 Octopus bimaculoides
CATCATCATCATCATCATCATCATCATCATCATCATCATCATCATCATCATCATCACCATCATCATCATCATCATCATCATCATCATCATCATCATCATCATCGTCATCATCGTCGTCATCGTCATCGTCATCGTCACGACCATCATAATGTATTTTTATTTACAGGACGTGCTGCAGTTGGTGTTGCTGACCTCACCACCACCGCCGATGCTAGTTTTGTCACTGTTGCTGTTACCGCCGGATACGCTGATGGTGCCGCCGTTGTTGTTGCTGTTGCCATCGGTGCCGCTCCTGCTGGACATCGCCGCAGCTCCATAAACAACAGCTTCGGAGTTGCGTCCACCGCCCTCCCCTGCCCCTTCACAACAACTCGACCCAACCAGTTAGAGATATATATAGCAATAGCGTAAAATCTATTTGCTGATGTGAAAAAGAGTCGCACAAGGAAAACAAAATTCAAATTTTCTGATTGAAGAAGCTTAATAATGTAAGCCTTATCGATATCCCATGTTTAATGCATGCGCGATAGTAAATACTACAATGCTGCTGTGTTTTGTCCAGGGAAGGCCATGTACATGACTGTGTATTAAGACTGATTAAAAACAGAGATGATTGCAGCATTCATTGCACTATAGCACAAACGGTTAGATATGCACTGTTGTCGGGAATTAAAACGTTGGTTTTCTAAATATTTATGATAGTTTCAGGCTCGCATCAAGAACAACATGTGATGTATCTACGGATCACAGGCAACAAAATGTGCCTCAGAGAAGTGGTTTAAAGTCTCTGATTTAAAGAGTAAAATTTAGGGGTAGAGAGCCATACATTGAGATTTGAAACATAACTACTTTTGGGGTCAAGCATTTGAGTTGAGTCACTTATTTTGAATTTTGAATTTATGAAGGATCGCATTAATAGAGGTGGTAAGAGTTCAAGGAATGTTGTAAGGGTGCGAGTTGGCAAAGCTCACAGAATTAAGGTGATGGGTTTGGATAAGTATTTCTAAGTTACAGGGAATTGAGGAATCTTACAGATTTTTAGGAGTGACGCTTTGAGGGAAAATATTTATTTTCAGCTGCGAGAGAAAGAAAAGGAAGAGTGATAGAGAGAGTGAATGCGTGAATGAGAGATAGAGATAGGGAGAAGGGAGAGAAGTAGTGAGAAGGAAAAGACAGAGAGAGAGAGAGAGAGAGAGAGAGAGAAAGAGAGAAAGAGAGAGAGAGAGAGGAATTGCATTTTATATAAAGGCAATAAAAAAACTGATAAAATAAAGAATGAGGTATTGGTAAAATAAAGGTGAAGATAAAGGGGTCTGAGACTGAAAGAAGCGAGGTAAAGTGAAAGAAAAAGGTGAAACTATGAAGCAGTAACGGTATGGAATAAAAGAAAAATGTATATAGAGGAATGAGAAGAAAAATATTTGATGAACGAAAATGAAAGAAAGATGAGGAGCAGTGCAAAGATAAAAGCCTGAGAAATATATAGAAGGGAAAAACGTAACGAGTTGCGTATTGAGAAATGTTAGCGAAGAAATCTGTCGGAATTAAAATCTAGTTGAGATAATGGATGCATGATATTGCTGCAGGTTTCTTATTAGTGATATACTAACGGCAAATATAAGGTAGGCCTTTAAAAGCTACAGAATATATCAGTTAAAAGGCTTAAGGGGGAGGGGGGAAGATCTAAAAGAAGAAAGCAAAAGGATGATATATATTGGAGATAGCTCTCCGCTAATGGCCTTGAAACATGAATATTTGTTCAAATATATGTATGTACATATATATATATATATTAAAATATGGATGCTTGTATAATTGTGCGCGAACATGTATGTGAGTCGATCATGGATATATATATATATATTATATTTATTATAGGTATGAGTGAATAATTGTGCGCGTGTACGCATATGTGGAAATATATGTGTATGTATACAAAAACACACGTATATATATACATGCATGTACATACACATGTACATATGTACATGAGTGTACATCCGTATATTTCCACATGAATATGTATCTACATGTGTACATGTTCTATAGATAAATGTGTGTAATGATATTTTGATATATACGTATAAATATAATACTATATGTATATTTTTAATTGTATATATTTTTAGTTGTAACGTACAGACACCTATACATAGGTACATGCATGCACAGTGCATACATAAATGCATACATGCATATATA
>NC_068993.1:1881106-1889103 GCF_001194135.2 Octopus bimaculoides
TATATATATATATATATATATATGTATATGTATACACACACGCACGCACACGCACGCACACACACACACACATATATATATGAAGAAATGCAAATGAACGTGATATCATTTATTGAACTCTTAATAGTTTCTGTTAGTCATTTAGTCTCTCTCCCTCTCTGTTTATCTGTCTGTCTGTGTGTCCGTCTGTCCTATATATCTATATATCATTTTCTTTTATTATTTATCCCTTACCATCTCTTCTCGCTTTCTTCTACTCACTCATACACACAGATGTGTGAGTGTGTGTGTGTAATGCTATTAGGACAGATTTAGATAATATTTATATTTGTAAATATATATATATATGTGCATATATATATGTATATATATATATATATATATATATATATATATATATATATATATATATATATATATATATGTATGTATATATGGTAGCATCGCAAAAGAGGAAGTCATGTCGTTGGGGAAATCTATTTGCTTTATTATTTTTTTCACCTGATTCCCGAACAAGCATATACACATACAGATAGAACCCTGCGCGCGCATACTCACCTACACACACACATAAACACACAAACACACACACACTCACATACATGTATGTAAATGTGTGCATTATGTATGTATGTCTTGTTATGTGTAGATAAGTACCTATATGTATACATATGCGTATATGTAAGTGCATTTATATATACGCGCATATATGCGTAAATATCAGTTTATATATGCACATGTATATATATATATATATATATATATAATATATATATGCTTCCCAACCACATGGTTCCAGGCTCAGTCCCACTGCGGGCAAGTATCTTCTACTATAGCTGTCCAAAGCCTTGTGAGTGGATTTGGTAGACGGAAACTGAAAGAAGCCCTTCGTATATAGATCGCTAACCACTAAACCTTTTTCTATTTCCTCTCCCTGTTAAAAAAAAAAAAACAACAACCTTAGAAATCGAAACAATGTAAGAAACGAGAAAACAAACCAATCCATTTCTGATAAACAAAAAAGAAACAAGCAGACAAAAGCCAAACGAAGCCAGAAATAATTAAAACTTGTGTAAAACAAAATGACACAAATATCAGGTTTAATACTGGAGTAAATGTTAAACCGCTGAAAATATAGAGTTGTGTAACGTTTCAGGTAGAACTCTCCATAAATATATCTTCTGATTGGTGGGTCATATAGCTGTGTGCATCATAGTCACATGTGCTGTGGATGGCACGACACGTTAGGCTCAATATGCAGTTCTGTATGGTTTCGTTGACCTGTGATGATTTTTTAAAAATGTATGGTTGTTGTCCGAAACAAATTATATGTTTTATGTATTGTGTGGCTGTATTTATTTATTTAAGGTGTGGTTATGTTGATCTAAATGCGAAGTATGATGTGTTTGTATGGTTGTGTTTTATTCTGTGATAATTTGAGAGAAGGCCATGTGGTTGTGCTTGACTGTACTATATTTACGTGGTGTAGTGTGCTCTTGTTGGCCTTAACACATGCTATTGTGTTGCTGTGTTTGCTTGTGAGACGTTTGCGGGATATCGTATAATTGTATTGACCTGGATGTATGTGGTGTTGTGCTGTTCTGTTTGCCTCTGCTACGTTTACATGGCGTGGTGTGTGTGCGTCTGTGTGTGTGTGTGTGTGTGTGTGTGTGTGTGTGTGTGTGTGTGTGTGTGTGTGTGTGTGTGTGTGTGTGTGTGTGTGTGCGTGTGTGTGTGTGTGTGCTTATATACTGGTTTCGTTTTTCATAGTTAAGATGAGTTTACTCTTTGTTCTTGTGGCGGAGAATAATCGTATTAAAATCTGCTACCAAATTTCTGTTACTAAGAATTTATTGAACAATTATTATCTAAACTATTTACATATATCTGAAAGCGTTGGTTAAATTATTCAAGATAAGTAGCACACAATTTAGTTTATTGTATAAGTCTATAAGTATCTAAAGAACTTTCCTAAACAGTTACCATTCTCGGCAGCATCACAGCGAAATTTCATTGATCAGACAGATTTCCCCTCTCAATTGACTCTAAGTGCTACTCAAGAACTGACTTGGTAAATAATCTCAAGATAGCAGACATTTATTTCTATTTAATGAAGAAACATCGACTATATTTCTCAATGATGTGTCTGTTTTACTTATAACTCTACCTAAAACATTGGCTATTTACTCGAAATGGAACCTAGAGAAGAGAAAGGAAAAAAAAAACGGTAGCAATTATGTGAAATCCTCTTGAAAAATCGTAATTCAGTTATCATGTTATGTCCACTCGAGTAGCAGGTAGGAAGTAAGAGACTCGCCAAATTAAATAACTTGCTTAAAAGAAGTCATTGTTATAATTTCTTGTCACAAGAGCAAACTAAGCTGACAAGCCCTATATATCACATGAAACCTCTGCTCTGCTTCACTAGAGTCTGTAGCACTTCAAAAGAGCTTTAATCCTATTGTTTAATCATTGAACAACTCAATAATCTAGTTAATAATTCAGATGACACAAGTGTGTCTGAAAGTGGGCAGATTAGAACACTAGATCTCAAAGGACACGATTGTCAAGTCGTATTGATTAGATTGGAATTTAGCCAAAAATAACTTGGATTTTGTTTTCAAGCGAAGCAAACTTCTGTGAAATGTTTTCTGTTGAGATTTCACAATAAAGAGGTTTCCGTATTTACTAAAGCCGTAATTTTCTCAATATGTAAATTAATTGACGAACAAATCTCAAAATGTTAAGCTGATAATTCCCATTTAAATACATCGATTATAATTGATTGGAAAAATATAAAAATAATGTATATAAATTTCCTATAATAATCTCAAAAGCTTCGACCAAAAGATGGTAAGGTGGGAAATATCAGCATCGAGAATACAGAGTTTGTTAGTAATTGTGGCAAATCCGAGCTTCCATAGTTTAACAAACTCAAAACAATTCAAACAATAGCGTTGGGCTGCATATACGTTTTTCGTTTTGTTTCCTCTTGACTGCGAAATTAGATTTTTCTGCCAAAACTGTTCTTTTCCAGGTTATTGCTGAATGGTGAAGGATTACTTTTATTTGCCAAGAGACGTGTTTTCTCTGAAATCTAGATACGTATGATTTTTGCTATGAATTTCAATTATGCCTTCGACAACTTATCTAACATAGTAATGGAATAATACATCCGATGTAGAGCGAGTATCTCAGCCATTATATTACTGTTGTATGTTTATATTTCGTGTCACGCAAATATTGGAGTTACTTCCAATATTTTAAATAGAACCCGCAGAAGTATTATCTCACTACTTCTGTGCAGTTACTGACTATTTAGGATTAACCCGAAGCTGAAAAGAACCAGGATTAACCCTAAGCAGCGGTAACAAAATTGTTGCCTCAGGCGCTAGTCAGTGGCATCGAAACCGGGACGTTGTGAAGTAAAATTCGCAACCATTTGTCCATGCTGCATCCATTAGTGTGAGGCTTGAGAAAAATATTTCAAGTGAGAGATGTGAATCACTAAATAATATTTAAATACAAGCATAAGGCGGCGAGCTGGCAGAGTGGTTAGCACGCCGGGCGAAATGCTTAGCGGTATTTCGTCTGCCACTGCGTTCTGAGTTCAAATTCCGCCGAGGTCGACTTTGCCTTTCATCCTTTCGGGGTCGATAAATTAAGTACCAGTTACGCACTGGGGTCGATATAATCGACTTAATCCGTTTGTCTGTCCTTGTTTGTCCCCTCTGTGTGTAGCCCCTTGTGGGCAGTAAAGAAATAGGTACTTCGTCCGTCTTCACGTTCTGAGTTCAAATTCCGCCGATATCGACTTTGCCTTTCATCCTTTCAGGGGTCGATAAAATAAGTAATAGTCGCGTACTTGGATCGATGTAATCGACTTGCAACCTCTCCTGAAATTGCGGGCCTTGTGCCAAGATTTGGAAGCAACATAAATATATAATGAGAGTGAGAAGTATCAATGATCACAACTAGTCATGTACTTAATCCGAAAACACAAGGATCCAGAGAAAGTTCCGCTAAAAGAATTACGTCCCACGTTTCAACAACTCGACCATTTCTCTGCCTCAGTTATTCCCTTTCATTCTAAAAGCAAAACATGACACATACTTTGAATAATGTACTCCCAGATGTACCACGTCTGTGCAAAAGACAGAATGGTCCCAGCTGGACGAAGACTGACCTGGAGGTTAAACCACCACTATCACCACCACCGTCTCAACCACCAGAGTGACAATAACAGCAACGTGAGAGAGTGACTCCATAACTAGGGTCATATGAAACATGTTGGAGAGAGGAGATGACGCAGCAGAAATCGAAGGAACTTTGAATAACTTTCTACACTTGTTGATGAATAAAATAGATTGGAAAAAATTTTTTCTGGACAACTATTTATGATACATTTCCACAAATCTTGCTGAAATTAGTGTTTCTGGAGTCCAAAATGATTGTGCTATTTCTGTAGTTGATGTGAACTTGCTAATTCTAGAAGCAATCTCAGCCCATTAGCAATCTATCATTTTATGACATTTCCCAAGACAAGATTCCTGACTTTGACACTATCACTTTAACCTCGGGGATATCTAAATCTATGATCTCTAAATCATATTTGAAGTCATTCTCTTATCTATGCCTGTCTGTCAAGAACTTCTAAGATCAAGTAGCTTTCACAGACAAATTCTAGTCATCTTTTTACCATTAGCAATGTATACATTTCTTCCAGTCAATATTAGATTCTGAATTTTAGTATCAATTTCCTTTTTCTGTTTTTAACTCAACCGTCCAGAATTGCCAGGCATCAACTTAGCCGTCTTCTAATAAAACTTTCAACGAAGAGCGCCTCTGGTGAGTGTTGAATCTAGTTGTTGTTTTGTACTAAATCTTTCAATATGAATGCTGATTCTGTGCTAGATAAGGAAATGCAGACTTTATACTGAAAATTATTCCGCTGTCGATGAAAATCAGGAAACCAATCTACTCCGTATTTTTGAGATATACATTTTACGAACGCATATTAAATACTACTAACGTAGCAGATGTGTAATTCCTTATAACCACAGAACAACGATAAATCAGTGAAATTGTGTGCATTTGCACACACACACACACACACATTCATTTATATATATATGTTTATGTGTGTTTATATACATATGCAAACATACATATATGTATATATACATATATTTGTTTATGCGAAATGGTGCATTTGCAATTAATATTTCGTAATGGTAATTCTACGAATAATAAAAAAAACCCTAAAAAGAACTCAACACTTGAAGTAAAATAAAGTAGAATATATCTAAAATATATTTGTTCAATAATTTCAGCTTACAGTATTCTGTTACTCGGAGCTTTACGCATATGACGACCATGGAGACGCAGACGTTTAATGCCTTACTAAATGTGAATATGTTTACTGTATTACTCATCATTCAAATATATCTACATTGTGTCATCTACTTTGTCATCACCCTGCTAGATATAGCAGCCAAATCTCTCCCAAATCACTTTGTTAACTTCTTGAATAATACTATAAAGCTACACACGAGTAATGGAGTCTTACATATAATTCTTAAGAGGCGGAATAGTCACGGCTATATTGCCTTTTTTATCGATTGGTCAAGGAGAGAAAGGTAACACCCACAATTCTATATTTAAATTTTTTTCAGGTGGAAGCAAGGGAGGAAATTATCACCAAAAGGTACACCTAGCCGAAGTCCTTGCTGTAGAATGTGCTTGTCTGAAGGTACTCAAAAAGCGGGTTGTGGTACTGAACCGGTGGGTGACGAATAAAGTTTCTCACCTAAGATCCCAAAACACAGGGTTCGAGTAAATACCTGCCGAATATATCACCTAAAGCTCTGACACTTCCGTTAATCAACTTCCGCCGGCTGGAATCTTATATAATCCTCCCCAAAAGGTTGAAATGCAAAACTGATCTGAGCAGGATTTATTCTTAAAGTATTGAAACTTGGAGCAAATACCTTCAGGCGTTTTGTTCTTCGCTCTAACGATACTGCTAGTTGATAGAAAACTAAGAAAAAACATTTATAGACTTCTCCATTTCTATCAGATATAATTTATTTTATTCCATCTTAACAAAATCCTTTCTGTAAAACACACTTGCACCTGACATAACCATCAGTCTCCTTTCCCCGCACCTTCCTCGCACATCTAATCCCTCTCCTTCTACACACTCTAAGCGTTCCTGTTGTTTTTCTTACTTATATTTTCCTGTAACACAGCACTTCGTTTCTCACACATAAATACATATTACATGATCTTCTCTTTACATTAAGATGGGATTGCGTTACCTCAAACTCTGATAGCATTTCCTCAAATGTATTCTTAGTATTGCATTATCTACGCGATATTATATTTCTTGCTTGTCTTCTGGTGATATATATATATATATATATATATATATATATATATATACACACACATAAATGTGTGTGTACGTATACATATATTTGAATGCTTGACAAGAAACTTCCAGTAATGAAATACTTGTCAAATTGTCAAATTTAACCCTTATATTGTAATAAACGTAAGTACAGAATGAGTGGATTTCTAAATAAATTTAGATATGTATGTTTAACAATATACATTTCGAGTCAATGTGTAGAGGTTCTGCCAAAGCTAGGTGAAGATAGGTGTAATGAGGAGGCATATGGCTAGGACTCCAGCAAGAAGCAGAAACATGATGTTCTGTTCGTTGGTAGTTCTTTTTTAAAATTCTATCCATGAGGGAAGATATAGTATATTTGTGCCACTGGCACGGGGGAGGCAGTCAACTAATTAATTATTTCGGAAACTGGGACAAGGTCTAAAGCACCGTGCCTCCTTTTATTAATTAAAGTACATCAACTACAGAACATGAGAGATAACATAATCAAACTTACGGTATAAGTATTCTAACACTAAATCGTATTAAAATTTTTCATTCAAGTAGAAATTCTAAAACGTTTTCTCAGCTCGTGATGGTCTCTGCTCTACATAAGATAGTTGACCATCTCCCCGTAAAGGAGTTGACGCTTATACATCACCAGAGCTTCTCCAGTAATAACTAATGGTATTTTCTACACACACACACACACACACACACACACAACTTTTTATATAAATATCTTTCATTTTTATACTTTTTCAGTCATTGGACTGCGCTGTATTCAAACACCAGATTTGGTTATGATTGCCTCCAGTCACATTACTACTACTACTACTACTACTACTACTACTACTACTACTACTACTACTACTACTGCTACTACTTTTATGACAGAGGTCGACTTACGCTTTCATCCTTTTGGTTTGGTGCAGCTGGCCTTACATACGGACACCCTTTCTACTTCAAACCCTTCAGGCGGGAAATTAAAATTCAATCAAGCGTACTAAACGGAGAAGAGTTACGTACCCTGATCATAAGTTTGTAACTCTTCTCGTAACTAAAGAAAGAATTGACATCATAACATTGTATACAATTGAACGCCATCTTTCTCTTACAACTAACTGTGTCTTACCGACTTTAATGAAATATCTTATTGTCAGCGAGCTTACATTTCCAAGTTTACTAAACTGAAGTACTTAAGAGACTTGTAACTAGCATAATAGCCATTATGTACAAGTATTTTAATTGGAAATCATAACCCATTGCATGGCAACTGTTCATTACGTGGATTGAAATAAATTGAAGCGAAAAGCAAAACATAAGAAACAATAACAAAACAAAACAAAAAACTTAATTGTTTCAAATTATTTTCCAATCCATGAAATTTTGATTGCGGTTGTAATTGTAAATTAACGCAAGAATGAAGTGATTTTAGGGTTAGAGTCAGGGTTAGGGTTAATATATTTTAGGGTTACCTAAAATATAATCATAATTAGCTAATAACATTAATTTTAGTTGTTTATAGGAGAATGAATTTCATAATGTACCTGTGAGTTGTAACTCTCTCTCTCACACACACATACATGTAAATATATATATA
>NC_068993.1:1889334-1891892 GCF_001194135.2 Octopus bimaculoides
ATATATATATACATATATATAATCCAGTTAGAGAGTTTTATCATATTAATTTAAAATATTTTATCATTCCATGTGCAAAATAATAGATTCTCTTATTCGTTTGAGCTTCGAAGAGATTGCCTTGCTATTATTTGTTCCGGTTCTGCGTTTTCCAAGTTCAAATCCTGATGGTGTTAACTTGGCCTTTCAGCATTTTGTTATCCATAAATAAAATACCAGGCATATACACGTATATGATTGATTTCTCTTGAAAGGCTGAAAATACAAAATTTAGTGTATTTATAGCAATTCCATTTCTGCGAATCCATGTCATTAAGCTAAAATAACTTTTATCTCGTAATAACCACACATAAGAAAGAGTTACGTCTGTGACTACGGGACTATGATACTGCCACTGGTATTTCTTTTTTATTTAATCAAAAAGAAAAGGGACAAATGGATACGCATAGGCTGTATAAAAGAATAAATGTAAGGTAGTAGTCGTGGTAGTAGTAGTAATAGAAGTAATGATGATAGCGGTGATGGTGTATGTAGTAGTAGTAGTAGTAGTAGTAGTTGTTTTAGCCGACAATGGATTTTCACTGGATAGACGAGACGAATTGAAATAAGTACGTATACCATGTCTCCAAGACAGAAAAAGGGGGATTGGCCCAACTAGTTGCCATCTTATTCGAGATACGTACTTACCATTAACCGTGCACCAGTCTGTTATCTGCTCGCGGAGACATTGCATATACATAATCTGTCTATCTACCTGTCTGTCTGTCCATTTGCCTGTCTTTCTGTCTAATTGCCTGTCTGACTGTCTCTGTCTCTGTCTCTCTCCCTATCTTTCCGTCTATCGATCGATTTATCTGCATGCACGTTTGCGTTTATTCACAAGCATTATACAGAAGGAGATCAATGTTGATTTACTATCATAATTCCCTCCCTCTCCAACATATCTATATATATATATATATGTACATCTATCTATATATATATAGAGAAATATGTCTTTATTTGTGTGTATGAGTGTGTACATATATATATACACACACATTTATATAGACCTATAGCATAAACATATGTATATATATATATATATCAATATATGTATATGATTGAATTTAAACAGTTCAAGCTTTGCTTCTTTGCAAAATATATTTGAAAGATTTCTTGCTCCCAATAGCATTCTATTTTTTTTCTGTCTCTTCTACAAACAAGGTCCTTTAGGGAGCAATTTGTCATGATATTTCATATCGTTTTGTTGTCTTTATTCATGTAATTTTCTTCTTTCAAAAACGTTTTAATAACCATAAATGCTGGCTATATATATTTATTGATAGATTTCGATTGTAAGATTTCGCGGTAGACAGGGGAAAAAAGTAAGGGAAACAGAGAGGAAAGTATTCAATTTGAAGATTTGTTAAACATAATGGACATATCTATCTACTGCTTCAACATCTATCAATCATTTCGAATTAGACTATTAGAAATACATGCTATGTATAGTTATATTAATACACACATACACTCAAGCTTATGCACAAATTTCTCTTTCTTCCTTTTTCTCTCTTTATACATACATATAAGCATATATACATATACACACGTATAAAGACAAGAATAAAACACTAAAACGAGACTAGGTCTGCATTAGTCATTGTATTGATATGTATATAATTATATATTTGTTTGTCGGGTTGCATATCCAAACACATCCATAATACATACTTCATACGTACAGTTTATATGTGTTTATGTATATATACATATAAATCTACCTTTATGTCTATGTATACACGTACATATGCATATGTATGTATATGTTTTAAAGGTAGCTATAATAGTGAATAAATGTGTCTCCAATGCAAATGCTATGCAAAATTCTAGTCCCAGTAATACAAGAAAAAAAAATCGTTCACAACAACAACACAGACATATATTTCATGATGTAACAAAGTCGTAATTTCTCTCCCAAGAGATTGCTTCAGAATTGATGAGAATTCTGTGATTTTAAACTTCATTGCGAAGTAATATACTTAAATAACAGAAAATTAATTATGTGTTTACGTATACAAATATATATTAACTAAAATACTGTAACAGTGTATTTGTCGATAGGTTACAGATGAATTTTCATAGGTATCGCTGACGTTTAGAAGTTGTTGTCGGATAACTATTGACAGATAAATTTAGCGACTTTCCATACGTAACGCATCGTGAATCTGAGGCTATTTGATGTTAGATTGTAACTCGTCATCTGAAGACAGGTAGCTTCGGAAATATACTTTTGTCTGCTTGGGTAATATCAGGAAATATGATATATGTTCATTTGTATGCATGTCAGAATTATACATTCGACAGAGTTGAACTGTTGATGTGAATATGCTGTTCTGGTGACCTGATGAGCTACCTTTCTTTATTTACATTAATTTGTGAATATACAATTGTATTTTATAATGCTGAGCAGGCATGTCAATGCAAACATGTACGTATAATTTCTTGCATCGTAAAATTAACACTGCATGATGAAGGTTGTGAAACGGCTGTAATCCTATGATATATATGTATAT